>NC_051401.1:48386584-48389084 GCF_015228065.2 Penaeus monodon | reverse complement strand
CCACTATTCGTAATCTTATATTTCTCGAATAAAACTATTCTCCGCGGAAAATTTACATGAGAAACATGAAACTAATAATCAACTTACATTGCAACATAATCGTTAGTAATATCAGGGTAATTACAGTATGAAAAAAACTATAATTATTCTGACGATAACAATGATACCCAGTAACGAAAATGTATATCCACTCAACACACACACACATAAATACACATATATATAAACATAAGTATACCACACACACACACATACACACGCACACACACACACACACCACACACACACAACACACACACACACACACACACACACACACACACACCATTCAATAATGATGACATGGATACAATCGAAAAAGATATCAAAAGCATTGATTCTGATACAAGAAATGAGATTAGACAATGATGATGATAAAGAAAGATGTAATACTGATGACAGTGACGCATATACTGATAACAATAACAGTAATATTAATAATAATAATAGAAAAAAATATATAATCATAATATAAATTACAGTTATAATGATAATAATAATAGCTACAATAATAACAATAATAATGATAATAATAATAATAATAATACAAAAAAAAAATAATAATAATAAAATAATAATAATACAAAGATAAAATTCTAATAAATTGTAATACATAAATAATGACAAGAACATTAATTTCAATCTTAATGGTAACAGTAATAATAATAATAGTGATAATAATGATAGTAGTAATACTATGATAATAATAATAATAATGATAATGACAATGCTAATGATAATGATAATAACAATAATAATAATAATAATAATAATAAATAATAATAATAATAATAGATAATAAAAATGATAATCATAACAACAACAAAAACAAAAATAATAATAACAATAACAACAATATTTTTTTAACTTCCTCTTCTGCTTTTAATCCCCAGTCGGGATCGCCCGTGCGGATTTCCTTCTTCCACCCTTTGTATCCACATCTTTATTACAGTTTAACACGTGTTTACGACCGGATGCCCTTCCTGCCGTCAACCCTCCCCATTCACCGGAGCTGAATGGGGACCGGCGCGGGACATGCCACTGGATTTTGGACTCCCATGACGGTAGGCAATCGAGGTGAAGTTCCTTGCCCAGGGGAACAACGCGCCGGCCGGTGACTCGAACTTTCGAACTCTGATGTGTGTGTGTGTGTGTGTGTGTGTGTGTGTGTGTGTGTGTGTGTGTGTGTGTGTGTGTGTGTGTGTGTGTGTGTGTGTGTGTGTGTGTGTGTGCGTGCGTGTGCGTGCGTGTGAGTGCGTGTGTACTAATAATAATCCTACAAACAATTCCGGCCTTTCTAAGCGAACAAAAAATCGTGAATTATGTGCCGTAAAGTTATAAATTGCGCGACATACTTTCACTGCGCTTCGAACACAAAGTCCAAATTGCCATATACTGCATAAAGATAATAAGAAAGATAAGCTAAAGGAATCTCATTTGCATTTGGAAGAAGGTCGGTCTGGAAAGTCATATAAGCAATGCCAAGATAAAAAGTACTGAGGATTGTCTATCCTATTTTCGAGTTCCAGTCATGGATAATGCTATTAAGGGCATTTGGCAAGGTTTCTCCAATGCTTGTCCATGGGATTTCACGGCTCCAGATGTTCATAGAATACTATTTCCTTCTACGGAGAATAGCACAGAATTCGTTCTTTGTATTCACAATTATGATTTTAAAAAAATGCATATGTAAAAAAAAAGAAAGAAAAAAAAAAGATTGTTGAACCTTTTGCCTGTCTGTACACAAACACACACACACACACACACACACACACACACACACACACACACACACATATATATTTATTTATTCATGTGCACACACACACACACACACACACACACACACACACACACACGCGCGCGCGCGCGCGCGCGCGCACAGACACAGACACACACATACACACACACACACACATACACACACACACACACGCATACACACACACACACACACATATATATATATATATTTGTGTGTGTGTGTGTGTGTGTGTGTGTTATATATATACATTATATATATATTATATATATAATATATATATATATATATATATATATATATATATATATATATATATATATATATCTATATATATAAACACACACACACACACACACACACACACACAAATGGTCATGCTACTCTCCCTTTAAATGAAATTTAACTAATAACATGCGAGTAAATAAGTCATTATATCGTTTTTGATTAATTAAAGCTTTAATCGTGTTTATATTTGCTGTCAATCTATCAGTGACAGGTAAATATTTCCAGATATAGTGTGTCTATATTCGCCAAAGCTCGCGTCAGTTTTGGTGGGTATGGGTTATGCATGTATTTATGTTTAAGTACATCTATCTATTTATATATACATCTATTTCTCTACCTATCTGTCTATATATTTGTCAGTCTATCTGTCTATCTATGTATATATCTATCTAGCTATATATAAATATATAT
>NC_051401.1:48365605-48373984 GCF_015228065.2 Penaeus monodon | reverse complement strand
CAAAAAATAGATTATTTGTATATGTGTGTGTGTGCTTTTAAAGAAATGCTCATAACAAAGAGAGTCGTAATGATAAGACTGACAAAACGGGTAGTGAGGTAAGAAAAGCGACAGAGTGCAGAGAGCAAATAAGTCGTTTTTTGTTTTTAACAGAAAATTAGCAGAGAAGCGATGAGGAAGCAGGAAAAGAAAGAAGGGAGGTAAGAAGTAATCTGCTTTATTGTTATGTATACTTATTTTCAATTATATCACGTCTTTACTTCAATCATCACTATCAATTTTTTTTTAATTTTACTTTTTTCATCAATTTATTATAATCTTTTTCTTCAAATAGGCAAGTACACCAACAGAAGAAATAGACCTTCAATTTATGCATATTTATCATTTCCGACAACCCGAGGGGGGGGGGGGGGGAAGGAAAGAAAAAACAAGGGGAGTATTAGGGGAGAGAGAAAGGGGGGGGAGGGGGGTTTAAAAAAAGGAAAGATGGGTAAGGAAGAACAGACTTACGAGGGATATAGGAAGGGTAATTATTTCTTAAAAAAAAATGGAAGGAGTGAACAAAGGAAAAATTGGGGAGTAAAAGGGGGATGGCAAAGAAGGGAGGAAGAGGGGAGAAAGGGACGGGAGGGAAAAAGAGGGGGTGGAAGAAGGAGAGGGAGGAAAAAAAGTACACCTTTTTCAGTAAAAAATTTCTACGAGTCTTGAGATTTTATTTTTACGCCGGAGCCTCGTCTCCAGCCCCAAAAAAGGGGTAGGCAGACGGGTGCTATTCACAGGGGGAAAAAAAAGCTCCAAGAGGCCCCGGCCCCACAGGCCCCAAAACATTGGGGGGAAACGCCAGGGCGAGGCAGGCACAAAATAAAAAAAAATGACAGTCTTTCCTTTATTTACACAAGTTATTTACCCGTACATTTTTTCATGGGAACAAACGGGGGGGAAACCCAGCAGTCACCAGACGAAAAGCTTTAACAGGGGAAAACAAAGTTTTTTAGGCCCCAAGGGCACACACGAGGTCTTTACAGGAGGGAGCCCCCAAAGCCTCTCTCTCCGGGTGTTTCCTCCTCCTCCGTCACAGCCGTTGCGTCAGTTTGCCCCAGGGCCCTTCATTAACATGCCCGGTATCCTTTTTATGTTAACACATGTTTCACACAGAGACAAAGACCCACTGGCGTAGCATTATCATTATCATAACGATCATCATTATTATAATACTTGTCTTTGTATTTCAGCATTTCATTTTCATCATACTTGAGTTATTGAAAATGATGATAAAAGCACCTCCAATCTTACTATGACATTAACCGTAGTAAGGGTGATATTTACAGCAAAACAAACGCGCTCTTCTCATTCATGATGTAAATGCTGGATATCAGTAGTAGCGAAGAGAGAATTTACTTTTGAAAATAATAGTAGTAAAAAAATATGACTCAGCACATGAGTAAGGGGAGATAAGTCGAAGAAGAGGAAACGTTACTTAGAAACCCGGTCTGGTATTATCCAAAAATGAGAAAAACAGATAAGATTAAACATAATAATCCAATTTTGCAGCCGGAACTCGCCTTAATAGAGTAGTTGTTTTTTTTTTCGGATATATTTTTTTTCCCTTTTGGGGAAACGAGGATGACAAATTTGGGAAGGGGGGGGGGGGCGAGGTGGAGGAAGGGCAGGGGAAAGGGAGAAATGAAAAAAGAGAAAAAGGGGGAGAGAGGTGGAGAAGAGGGAGGGAAAAGAGAAAGAAAGAGAGAAAAGGGAAGGTGGTTGAGGTGGGGAGGGGAAAGAGAAAGAGATGAAAGAGGGAAGGGAATGGAGAGTGAGGGAAAGTTTGAGGAAAGAATAATTATCGGTTCTAAAAAGGGGGGAAAAAGAGATAGGTAGAGGAAGGAATGAGGGAAGCGAAGAAGGAAAAGAGGAGAAGATAAGAAAAGGCAGAAAAGGGAAAAGGGAAAGGATGAAGAGTAGAAGTTGGGAAAGAGAGGAGGGAGCAAGAGAATAGAAAGGGAAAAAAGGGGAGAGAACGATAGAGAATTAACGAAGAAAAAAGGGATGGAAGGAAATTTGAAGAGGAAGAATAAGAGTGAATAGTGGAGAGAAAAAATGTCAGTAACTGAAGTGTGTGCATTAGAAATGATTTTTTAACCATCAAAAAAAAATAATCAGGGGCACGTTTTGACAAATTCGGACGGCCCGATAAGCCAACCCAAGGTGTAATAAAACCTCTTGGAGACCGTGGGGTGAGCAAACAGCGCTTCCCAAAGACGTCCTGGATAAGCGAGGCGCACGACCCGCACGTCCAGCGACTCCCCACCAGCCACTTGCTTTCCGCACCGCCGCCAGTACAGACATGGGTGACATCTCTCCCACCGCTAGACACTCCTTCTGCAGGATGCCGCCGAAAGGTCAGGACACGCTCACGGCCCTCATCTGCCGGAAACTACGGGAGAGCGGCCAGGACGTGATGGCCGCCCTGTACGAGCTGAGGGAGGAGCTGAGCAGGTGTCCCTCCCGCAAGGCATCCGTCAAGCTCGTCCGCCGCACGCTGTCGAGGGCCATCGCCGAGGGGAGGAGGGACCAGGACACGGCGAGGGACACGCAGGACGACCTACGAGCGAGGCCGGAGGAACTCGTCCCCACGATTGACCAGCTGTTGAAGGAGGAGCTCAAGGGGGAGGAGGAGTTCGAGAAAGAGCAGAAAACGGAGGAAGCCAAGGGAGAAGAGGCGCAGGAAGAAATTTTGGCAGAAGGCGGACTCGAGTGCGGAGAGGACGTTCCCGACCACAAGGGAACGACAGGAACACGACCTCAGAAAGACGACCACGAAGCATCGGGGGAAAAGCAACTGACAGAAGACAGTAACGACGCTCCTTCTTCGATTCTTTTGAAGGAAAATAATATTTGCGACGGGAAAGGTAAGTCTCCATCTCTCACTCCTTTTCTCTTTCCGCCTCTCTCCTCTTATACCCTGTCAGTGAATGTCTTTGTATATAGAATCTCGCACATGAAAGGTCTCTTCTCTTTCCACATTGGTAAATCTTCCCAACATCCTACAGGAAACACCCAGGACACGGCGATTCTCCACGGGGTACAGATCGAAAGGGTTTTCCCTGAGAAAGGACGCCCGTTCTCACACTTTTACGGAGACGAAGACAGAGAGATCATGTCCGTTAGGCTTGTTATAGAGAAGAGTGAGTTGCTTATACTGCATGTCAGTTTCCGTTTGCTTGTTATATACATGATCAGTATTTCTGGTGTAGCCTCAACTTGAGCTTTTATAACTTACCGGGACAACTACCTTTTACTTTCTTTCTTTTCAGTATTATTGCCACCATGTTGTTTATAGTTTACTCTGAATGAGACACGGGAAGAATAACAAACTCATAAAGAAAGCGAGATGGTTAATGGTTAATGGTTAAAAGCAAGATAAATGTGCTAGACATCTAAGGTCATGTAGCACTATAGTTAATGTTAGGGAAGGATGGTTGAGTTAGTGATTAGTTGTTTAAGCTGGGCAAAGGAGTTGGTGAGTGAAAGGGTTAGGGTCGGGTATGGTAAGGAGTTAGATTAGATGAAGAATATGTATGCGTTTGAGGAAAGAGAATAGATTGTTGAAGCAAAAAGTGTGGGATTCTGTAAGGATGTCTGATAGGTTGGGAGGTCGGTGAAGGGGGGATAGGTGGGGGAAAGCAGAGGTACGAGTTGTTTCAAAACGTGGGCACGGCAGTAGGATGTGTGGGATTGGAGTGTCTGGTGGTGTGTATTGACTTTATGAGGGTTAATGAGTTACATAAGGGATTCAGGTGCGTAAGGACGGAGTGGAAGGGATAGAGGGGATGGTGGGAGGGTTAATGTGGGCGGGGTTGGGGTCGGGGGGGATGGGCTGTGTTGGGAGGGGGTAGGAGGATAGGGTGTAGGGGGGATATCGTTAGGAGGAGGATGGATATCAGTAGTTACTTGGAGTGTGGAAGGAGCAGGAGTTGTAAGATTTGGAGGTTGAGTGTCAGTTTTCATTAGGTAATCTTGAATATTTTCAATGGTTTCTTCTGAGGAGTTGGTTCGGGAGTTTTGGGGGATAAAGGATTTCTTGTGAGGGAGGGAAGAGAGGACTGGTGTCTCAAGCATAGGAGCAAAGGAAGGTGGAGGTGATTGTGTGGTAGGGGAAGAGGGGGTGGAACGTTTGTTCTGTCTGTTACGGGTAGTGCGAGGAGGGAGAGGGGAAGGTGTTGGGATTGTAGTGGTGATTGAAGTATCTGTAGTAGAGATTGGAGTGTCTGGATTTAGGATGGCAAAAGAGTTTGACTGGGGAAGGTAGGAGGTAGAAGAGGGGGGGTTAGATGTAGGAGGGGGTGGGTTTAGGAGAATTGGTAGAATGAGCAGTATTACTGGAGTAAGGAGTATGGGAGAAACCACGTCGACGTGCTTTTTGTCTGGCTTCGCATAGTGTGAGTCCAAGTTTGAATCTGAGAGTTGCTACCTCAGACTCAAATTTATAGGTGGGACAACCCCTATAAAATACATTATGGGGGCCGCCACAGTTGGCACATGTGCGTGATTGTGCAGGGCAGTTAGATCGGGTATGGCCAGGTTGGGCACATAGTGGGCATCTGGTTGTGGAATGGCAATGTTTGGCTGGGTGTCCTAGACGCCAACAAGTTTGGCACTGACGTGGAGGGGGTTGGTATGGACGAACAGGGAGGGATTCTCCTACTATGTAGACGTTAAAGGGAAGGTCATGCCTACGGAAGGTAATTTTGGCTATGTTAGTGGGTTTCTTTCGATGACCTCTGGGGGGAATGGAGTAGCATTGTACTGATGTTGCATCATAGTCTGTGAGACAGGCAAGTAGATCTTCTCCACAATCTGACCAATCTTTGTCATAGATTGGGCAATTTGCTGGGGAGATTGAAACTGTTCCGGTGCAAGTATTGAGGCTTGGATGGGGTTCTGCAAGGATGGGGTTACCATATAGGTTTGTTAGTTTTGTTAATGCTATAGCTTGGTTTTCGGATGTTACTGTGACAAGACGGGAGCGGTCGGGTCGGCTACGGAAAGAGACTTTACCTACTTGTTTTGGAGACATTGTTGGAAGAGAAGGGTGTTGTCAGAGTAGGAGCTGTGGGAGGGATCACGAAAATCGGTCCCATTTAGCTGTGCTGAAGAGGGTATTCAAAATTGTTGTAGAGATAGGGGTAGTCGAAGGGCGGGGGCGTGACGAAGATGGAGTAGTGTTAAGGGGGTAGTGTTATGGGAGGTGGGCAATAAGGCTGTAAGGTATTAATGAGGGGGTAGTTATTGCAGTGTTTGGAGCCGTGGTCAAAGGAGAGCCTGGGGTCTGGGAATCTGGTGGGTTTACATCGTTGGGGCTATTTGATAAAGGGGCAAGCCTCATTGCCCCTAATAGTGGGGATAAGTTTTCATTACTGGCCATGGTAAGCCTGGATTATGTTGGGGATAAAAACAGTCCACCCCTCAGGGTCCCCTTGAGGGGTAAGGGCTAGATAACTAAATCAGGGGAATACCGTGCCCATGGGTCCCTCAGGCCTTTCAGGACTGGCACAAAGTCAGCCTTTCATCCTTTCAGCACGGCTCTCACACCTTAGGAGGTGGATAGCAGAAGGGTTTGGTGAAGGGACAGAACGAAAGTGGGAAGGAAAATAAAGACCATGCAAAATTAGTTGAGTCGAGGGCTGAGTCCCAAGGTTGGGGAGTTCCCCATCATTGGGTCCCAGTCTCCGCCTCCTAAGCCCCCCCACGACAACAACGGGCAAGGGATTGGGGGGAAGAAAGCGAGATAATATAATGCTAAAATGATAAGCTCCACAACAGATCTTTCATTTCCACACAGACAAGTGCGCTCTCTACAAACTAGAAGGCGAAACGTCCACAAAACTGGGAGTGTTCCACGCTGACCACATGACGAAGCTCAAGAACGGCTTCAAAGTGAAACTGGACACCCAAATGACCACAGATGAACTGGATGGAGGCAAGCGACTCAGGAAGGGAAGGAAGAGGAACAGAGACGCGTCTTTGGTGATCCTGACCGTTCCGGAGGAGCAGCAGAGGGAGTGCATGAACGTCTTATCTAAGGTGAGACATTCAGGTTTCTTTTTTGTTTTCTTTTCTTTTTTATCTCGTTTATTTATGAGTATGTTTGTACTATGGTGTTACCTTCTCTTATGTACTATAAATCACTCAATACCTATACTTTGTGGTCATCATTGCCTCCTCCTCTCTTCTGTTATTTCAAAGATGCCGTTATTGTATTGTTGATAACATTCTAATGGTTGTTATTGTTTATTGTTTTCTTTACAACCCTGTCAATTATCACGACTTTCTATTTGCATTTACTAATTTATTTGTTTATTTTTATGTACTTAATTTTATTATTTTATTTATTTATTTTTCAGATGAGAAAAACACTCCCTGGAATCCTCTTTGGATAATCTTGTAGATGCATCTTGTATTTCATTGTATATTGTATTAGTGCTTGTTGTGTTGCCATATAATTTAGATTTTCTGTTTCATAATGCTAATGTCTTATCCACCATGTTGTATATATCTTTTTCAAATAACATTTGTATATATCCTACATTTTCTGTATATTTTCTTAGAAATATATTTTCTATAAAACAATTATTTCTTTGATTCGTCTATGAAATGAAAGGCAAGCACGTGCTACTCACATACCAATGTTGCCTTTAACACAACGGTTACCTGTAAAAATAAAAGAAAAGGGATTAGGACAAAATGACAATTGGCATGGAATGACACATACAGACACACACAAACAGACAGACACAGACACACAGATATATATATATATATATATATATATATATATATATATTTATGTATCTATGTATATATATTATACACATATATATGTATGTATATATGTATATATGTATATATATATATATATATATATATATATATATATATATATACATACATACAAACATATAGATGTATGTATGTATATATATGTGTGTGTGTGTTAAAGAAATGCATCATAACAAGGAGAGTCGCAATGATAAGATAAGACTGACAAATCAGGTAGTGAGGTGAAGAAAGCAGCGACAGAGTGCAGAGTAGCGAAGGTAAGTCGCTTTTGTTTTTAACAGAAATATTAGCAGGGGATAGCGGGGGAAGAGAGATAAGAAAGTAATGGAGGTAATGGGATCTGCGTTATTATTGTTATTACATAATTATATTCAATTTTTCCTATCAGCTACATTATCATCACTATAAATTTTTATTTAATACTATATTTCATAAAATTTCATTATAATCATTTTTTTCAAAGGAAAGTACACCACCAAAAGAAAATTAAACCTTAAATTTATGCATATTTTCTTTTTTTACGACAATCAGAGGGGGAGAGGGTTTTGAAGGGAAAACAATAGGGATTTGGGGAAAAGGGGGAAAGGGGGGGGGAGGGGGTTTAAAAAAAGGAAAATGGGGAAGGGGAAAAAAGACTTAAAAGAGGATATAGAAGGGTAATGTTTTTTAAAAAGAGATGGAAGGGGGAACAAAGGAAAACTTGGGGGGAAAGGTGATGCAAAACAAGGAGGAAGAGGGAAGGGAAAGGGGGGAGGGGGGAAGGAGTAGGGGAAGAAGGGAGGGGAAAGAAGATCCTTTTTGATGGCAATTTCAAAGGGCTTGCTAATATTTTTTCTTTTTATAATACTTGTCTTTTGATTATCCTGCTATTTTATCATTTAAACATCTACTTAGTTTTTTGAAAATGATGATAATGACCTCCAAATTTTTATCGTAACCCCAGAATGGCGAGTGATATGACAGCAATAAAACGCGCTCTTTCCTTCCCCGTGAAGTGGCTGTGCTCATCAGTAGTGCGAAAAGAATGACTTTTGAAAAAAAATAGTAAATAAAATAATCAGTCACATGAGTAAGGGAGATAAAATTCGAAGAAAAGGAAAAATTACTTAGATTAACCGGTTGGGATTATCGAAAAATAAAAAAAAGTAGATAAATTAAAACAAATATATCCTTTATCCGCAGCCCGGAAATAGCCTTAAAAGAGTATATGTTATTTTTTTGGAAAATTATTTTTCCTTTTGATGAAATGAGGGTGACACATATGGAAGGGGGGGGAAGGGGGCGATGGGAAAAAGGGGAGGGGGAGAGGGGAAAAGGGAGGGAAAGGGAAAGAAGGGGAACGGGGAGTGGTGAGGGGGGGGGGGAAAAAAAGGAAAAGATGAAAGGGGGGAAAGGGAAAAGGGGAGTGAGGGAAAATTTAAGGAAAAAGGGAAAAATAATATGTTTAAAAAGAGAGAGACGAATAGGGTGGGGGGGGGGAAAAACCTGAAACAGAATTTAAAAAAAGGAGAAGGGGGGGGGAAGGGGGGAAAGAGGAGG
>NC_051401.1:48364264-48365505 GCF_015228065.2 Penaeus monodon | reverse complement strand
GTGAATAAGGAAGAGAGAGGAGGAGAAAATGAAAAAAGGGAAGGTTTTTTTTTTTTTTTTTTTTTTTTTTTTGGTAAAGTCTGTTTTGCGAGGAATAAATGTCATCATTATGAGATATCTTATTGCCTCTGTATCCGGGAACTACACCTGCTTTGCATGTGCGTGCGTGTTTGTTTGTTTGTGTGTGTTGTGGTTGTGGTGTAGTGTGTGTTGTGTGTGTGTGTGTTTGCATGTGCGTGCGTGTTTGTGTGTGTGTGTGTGTGTGTGTGTGTGTGTGTGTGTGTGTGTGTGTGTGTTTTTTGTGGTGTCTTTTTGTTTGTTTGCTTGTTTTATCTTGCTTTTTTTGTTTTATGATTTGTTTGTCTGTGTGTGTGTATTTGTTTGTAAGTGTTTTTTGTTTGTTTTTGTTTGTTTGTTTTTGTTTTAAGTTTGTTTGCTTGTGTGTGTGTGTCTGCATTTGTATGTTCGTGTGTGCGATCTTGTATGCCTTTCTATATCTTCTTTTTTGTAGGTGTATAGATTATGTATTATGTATGATTGTGTATCATTAATAAAACACACAGCACACCTTTAAATAATACTATCTCGATGGGTGTAATTAGAACAACACCCCACACACTCGTAAATAACCACATCTATCCATCACTACTATCTATTGATATGCGCAAAACTAATCTAAACTTACACCCGATTGGCTGACAGCTGAACTTGGGTCGAACTTGAATAACCAATCACCTTGCAGAATAAGACGCCGCACGCAACTCTCGTTTCGCGGCCACCGGAAAACAGACCTTACGACTGGACGCCATAAACAATAGATTCGCTTGCAGCTCCGGAGAGGCAATATCCAAGAGCGAAGGCACATTCACAGATTAGGTCTTCCCGCCCCTCCCTCCCTCCCTCCCTCCTCCCTTCCCTCCTCCGTTCCCTCCCTCCCTTCCTCCTTCCTTCCCTTCTTCGTTCCCTCCCACCCCTCTTCCCCTTCCCCCTCCCTCCTCTTCCCCTTCCCTCTCCCCATCACTCTATCTCCCTCCCCATTCGCCTTCCCTCTCCCCTCCCTCCATCTCCCTCCCCTTTCGTCTTCCCTCCTCTTCTCCCTCCCCTTCCCCCTCCCCCCCCTCCCCCGCTGCTGTCACATGGGGCTTTGTATTGAAAAGATAAAAAGAATCATCCGGAGTTTTCTCTTAAAATCGAAAGATTATACCGAGATCTTGCAGAGGAGGAAATAATGCGAGTCTGTG
>NC_051401.1:48356764-48359264 GCF_015228065.2 Penaeus monodon | reverse complement strand
CATTCTTTTAATACAGGAATACACACAAACAAGCAAAACAAAGGAATATAGACATTTTACAGAACCCCTCCCCCCTCCTCCTTCTTTCAAGCGACACAGAAAAGCCCTTTACTTTTTTCCTTTTTTTCGCGTTTCCATTTCTAAAATAGATGACCTCCGTCCGACGCATACACAAAACACACACACACACACACACACACACACACACACACACACACACAACACACACAGAATAAATGCCAAGATACCTTATTTCTAAAGACAATTTTCAAGATTTTCCAAGATTTTATCATTTCCCCTTCTCCCCTTTTCTTTTCTTCTTCTTTTTTTTTACTTCTCTTTCTCTCTCTCAATTCTCCTCCTGAATAAAGCCAAATTCTCCGTCAGTTCAGTTTCACACACTACTTTCCGACGCACAATCTTGGGAAAGTTGCATCTATTTACCATATCATTTGTGTCGGATCTACAAAGTCGGGCTTGTACTACACGCACTTTGGGAGTCTAAATGTCTGTTCATGTCGTAAGACCTCTGGCAGATATCTTCTTTTTGTTATTTGTGTTGTTCTGCCGTTATTATTGTATTATTGTCATTATTATTGTCATTATTGTAATTACCATTTTTATTAAGATTATGCTTATTTACATTTGCTTCTACCTATTTCATATATCAGACACAGTTTATCACATTACATTTCCCATTACCCCTCCGCTTTGAAAAGCACAACACAAACGATAACAAACAAATCTTACAAAACACAAAACACAAAAGAAAAAGAAAAAGAAAAAAAACACCAACCCAACGAATCAAAGAACACGAAACGACAAAGAAATTAAAAGTTCCGGAAACAAAATAATTATCCCCATCACTCAGTACTGCCATCTTAGTTAACGATACACAAGGGGGTATAGTGCTACATGACCTTAGATGTCTAGCACATTTCTCTTGCTTTTAACCATTAACCATTACACAAGGGGGTAATATAGACTACGTGGGAGATCGAACCCTTTCCGATAAATTTGCGTGTATTTAGCATATTGTTTATTACATTTTTATCTTATGATGATGCTTGATTTTTTAAAAATTAATTTTTCATTTTTTTATGATGGTGTTTTTGAATTATGGAGATAAAAAAAACGGGAGGAGGGGGTTAAAGGTAGAAGACGGAGAAGGTGGATGAGGAAGAATATAGAAGAGGAAGAAAGTGGAAGAGGGAGAAGGGAGACAGAGAGACAGGAAATCGAAAAACAAACAGAGGCATAAAAAAATGAAGATGAAGAGCAGAAAGCTGACAGACAAACAAGCACTGAAAACCAAAGAGGGGGAAAACACGAAGAAAATCAGACAGCGAAAGAAGAGAAGAGACAGGGATTGAAGAATTGATCCAGCCTCCGGAGTTACTTCAGATCCAAGAGAAGATATATTTGACACCGAAATGGACAACCAGCCTGACTCATATTGACTTTTTTCCTTCTTTCTCGCGTTTCTCCCCCTCTCTCTCTCTTCTCTTTCTTTCTTTTTCTCTTTCTATCTTTCTCTTTCTCATTTTCTCTCTGTCTCTCTGTCTGTCTCTCCCTCATTCTCTCTGTCTCTCTGTGTGTCTCTCCCTCATTCTCTCTGTCTCTTTGTCTATTTGTGTGTCTCTCCCTCATTCTCTCTCTCTCTCTCTCTCTCTCTCTCTCTCTCTCTCTCTCTCTCTCTCTCATACTTTCACATAAACACATCCACACGAATAAATATGCATGCCTGTGTATAGATGTATATATACACACCCATGTATGAGAGAATATACACACGTTTGGAATATAGAGATTATAATGACAGACAGACATTTATCTATATTTATGAGATTGATGTATAGATAGATAGGTTGATAGACAGATAAATAGATATAGACATAGATCACAGATATAAATACAGATGAACTGATATAGTTATAGATAGATAGATACAGGGATATATATATATATATATATATATATATATATATATATATATATATATATATATATATATATATATATATATATATAAAGACAGACATAGGAATAGATTTACATAGAGAGAGATAGAGATGGAAATAGACATATAGAGATCAAGACAGATATAGAAATAGACAGAGATATATGAGATATGAGCGAAGATATAGATTTTATCCTTCCATTTCAGAGTGGGCAGAGGAAGAGGAAGAAGAGTCATAACTTTTAGATTAATTAATAATTGGAGGAATAATTCAATCAGCTCCGTATAGTTATAAAACCTTCTCCTCTCCGGAATCCTTTTTAATTGTCTGTCTGTTGTCTTGCTCCCTGTCCTTCTCTCTGACTTTGTCTCTATCTCTTTATCTGTCTCTGTCTCTGTCTCTATCTCTCTCTCTCTATCTCTCTCTTTCTCTTTCTCTTTCTCTTTCTCTCTTTCTCTCTCTCTCTCACTCTCTCTCTCTCTCTCTCTCTCTTCTCTTTCTCTTTCTCTTTCTCTCTCTCTCTCTCTTTCTTTTTCTCC
>NC_051401.1:48346764-48349264 GCF_015228065.2 Penaeus monodon | reverse complement strand
TCCATGAACCGCCATGAGGCTCCATGAACCGCCATGAGACTCCATGAACCGCCATGAGGCTCCATGAACCGCCATGAGACTCCATGAACCGCCATGAGGCTCCATGAACCGCCATGAGACTCCATGAACCGCGATGAGGCTCCATGAACCGCCATGAGGCTCCATGAACCGCCATAAAACTCCATGAACCGCCATGAGGCTCCATGAACCGCCATGAGGCTCCATGAACCGCCATAAGACTCCATGAACCGCCATGAGGCTCTATGAACCGCCATGAGGCTCCATGAACCGCCATGAGACTCCATGAACCGCCATGAGGCTCCATAAACCGCCATGAGACTCCATGAACCGCCATGAGGCTCCATGAACCGCCATGAGGCTCCATGAACCGCCATGAGGCTCCATGAACCGCCATGAGACTCCATGAACCGCCATGAGACTTCATAAACCGCCATGAGACTCCATGAACCGCCATGAGACTTCATGAACCGCCATGAGGCTCCATGAACCGCCATGAGACTCCATGAACCGCCATGAGGCTCCATGAACCGCCATGAGACTCCATGAACCGCCATGAGGCTCCATGAACCGCCATGAGACTCCATGAACCGCCATGAGGCTCCATGAACCGCCATGAGGCTCCATGAACCGCCATCAAATTTCATGAACCGCGATGAGGCTCCATGAACCGCCATGAGACTCCATGAACCGCCATGAGGCTCCATGAACCGCCATGAGACTCCATGAACCGCCATGAGGCTCCATGAACCCCATGAGACTCCATGAACCGCCATGAGGCTCCATGAACCGCCATGAGGCTCCATGAACCGCCATGAGGCTCCATGAACCGCCATGAGGCTCCATGAACCGCCATGAGGCTCCATGAACCGCCATGAGGCTCCATAAACCGCCATGAGGCTCCATGAACCGCCATGAGACTCCATGAACCGCCATGAGGCTCCATGAACCGCCATGAGACTTCATGAACCGCCATGAGGCTCCATGAACCGCCATGAGACTTCATAAACCGCCATAAGGCTCCATGAACCGCCATGAGGCTCCATGAACCGCCATGAGACTCCATGAACCGCCATGAGACTCCATGAACCGCCATGAGGCTCCATGAACCGCCATGAGGCTCCATGAACCGCCATGAGGCTCCATGAACCGCCATGAACCGCCATGAGACTCCATGAACCGCCATGAGGCTCCATGAACCGCCATGAACCGCCATGACTCCATGAACCGCCATGAGACTCCATGAACCGCCATGAGGCTCCATGAACCGCCATGAACCGCCATGAGACTCCATGAACCGCCATGAGGCTCCATGAACCGCCATGAACCGTCATGAGATTACACAAATTATCATATTTATTTTTATCCTACGTATCTTTCTTTTTTCCCCTGTTCTGTTTAGGTCTGTGAATAGGATATAGTTATGTCTATGTATTGAAAGTATAATAATAAAATAATAATAATAATAATAATAATAATGGTGATAATAATAATAATAATAATAATAATAATAATAATAATAATGGTGATAATAATAATAATAATAATAATAATGAAAATAATAATAATAATAATAATAATAATAATAATAATAATAATAATAATAATAATAATAATAATAATAATAATAATAAAGATAATAATAATAAAACAATAATAATAAAATAATCAATAATAATAATAATATAATAATAAATGATAATAATAATAATAATATATAATAATAATAATCTATAATAATAATAATAAATAATAATAACAATAATAATAATAATAATAATGACAATGACAATGACAATGACAATGACAATGACAATGACAATGACAATGACAATGACAATGACAATGATAATGATAATGATAATGATAATGATAATGATAATGACAATGATAATGATAACGATAATAATAACAATAATAATAATAATGATAATGATAATAAAAAACACGATAGATAAATGATATGTAAATGAAATGTCAGCAAATTCAAATGAGAAAATCCAAAACTCGACCTTTTCTCTCTCTCTCTCTCTCTCTCTCTCTCTCTCTCTCTCTCTCTCTCTCTCCCTCTCTCTCTCTCTCTCTCTCTTTCTCTCTCTCTCTCTCTCTCCTCTCTCTTCCCCTCTCTCTCTCTCTCCTCTCTCTCTCTCTCTCTCATCTCTCTCTCCTCTCTCTCTCTCTCTCTCCCCCCTCCCCTCCCTCCTCTCTCTCTCTCTCTCTCTCTCTCTCTCTCTCTCTCTCTCTTTCTTCTCTTCTCACATGTTAAAAGGCAGTATCTTTATGGCAGTTCTATTCTTGCTATCTCACTCGTATTTTACATCGCGTTATTCTTATTTCTATTTGCCCTTCTATATTTATAGCTCCGTCTTCCTTAATTAAACTCAATCTTTCTTCATACGACGTCAAAGTCCTTTTTTTTTTTTTTTTTTTTTTTTGCTAAATTTGTTTTTTTTTTTTTTTTTTTTTTTTTTTTTTTTTTTTT
>NC_051401.1:48320636-48346664 GCF_015228065.2 Penaeus monodon | reverse complement strand
TAATAGTGGAGTAATTTTTCTTTATTGGCCATGGTAAGCCTGGATTATGTTGGGGATAACAGTCCACCCCTCAGGGTCCCCTTGAGGGGTTTAAGGGGCTAGATAACTAAATCAGGGGAATACGTGCCCATGGCTCCCTCAGGCCGTTCAGGACTGGCACAAAGTCAGCCTTTCATCCTTTCAGCACGGCTCTCACAACTTAGGAGGTGGATAGTAGAAATGGTTTGGTGAAGGGACAGAAACGAAAGGTGGGAAGGAAAATAAAGACCATGCAAAATTAGTTGAGTCGAGGGCTGAGTCCCAAGGTTGGGGAGTTCCCCATCATTGGGTCCCAGTCTCCGCCTCCTAAGCCCCCACGACAACAACGGGCAAGGGATTGGGGGGGTTTTTAAAGGCAAATCTTGCGAAATATCGACTTTTCAGAGAACACTCGAAAAAACTCTTTTTCAAGTAAAGTGATAATTATGATTATTTTGCATTTTTTTAAAAGGAATTTTAAAAAATAATGATGATAATAGTAATAACAATAAGAAGAATACTGAGAATTATGAGAATAATGACACAGTGATGATATTAATGATAATAATTTTGGTAATAATGGGAATAATAACAATAATAACTAGTTTCTAATACCAACACTTTTTGTTTTCATTATCTTAATCATAATCTATATTGTTATTATTATCATCAATACTATTATCAGTGTAATTATTATTAAATTTATTATTATTATTATAATCATCATCATTATTATCATTATAAATTATTAATAATGATGAAAATTTTTACAATAATCACAGCAATAATTATTACAATGACGATAATGATAACAGTAATGATAGTAGACCCTTCAGAAGTTAGCGTGGACGCAAGTGCTGTGCCGGACCCATCCATCAGCGAGGAATCTCCTTCCCTAACTGAGATTAGGAGGCGATCCCTAATCTGAAGGGAGGGAAAGCTGTAGGTATGTGCGGTATCCCTGCTGAGCTGCTAAAGGCTGGGGGTGAACGTATGGCATGGGGCTTGCATACGGTCTCGGCTGTCATCTGACAGTCTGGTTCCATTCCCCCTGAGTTGTTGAAGGGCTTGGTCATCTCTCTGGAAAGGGAAAGGAGATCGATGGGACTGCAGCATTACCATGGCATCACAGTGCCTCAGTATATCAGGCAATGTTTTCACTCACTTTCGCACCAGTCATTATAGAACACCATCGTTGAGTTTGGTCGTGAACTGCTTGCAGCTTACACCGACCTCCAGAGAGTGTTTGACTGCAAATCGCTTTGCGAGATCCTGAGTCTTAGAGGAATTTCGACACGGATTGCTGGTTTAATAGCAAGCTATATACTGGTAGTGAAAATGCTGTAGTGTGGTGGGGCCCGTCGAGCTTCTTCCCTGTTAACTCAGGAGTGAGGCTAGGCTGTTTGCTTGCAACAACACTTTTCAACACTTGCATGGGCAGAGCTCCAAAGTCACTGTGGAGCAATGCTGGTCAATAACAAAGTCATGGACCTTGACTTTGCTGACGATGTTCATATCAAATTCGAGTCTCTGGAATCTCTTGATGCATTCAGCAATGAGGTGTAGTTCTTAGGCGTAGAGGTCTCCTGGACCAAGACCAAGATCCATGATATTGGGGGCCTGTTAGTGGAACCTGTTCAGTCGATGCATGCTTACAGTGACGACGTCAAAGTCACAGAGAGATTTACATTGGTAGTGCAGTCCATGTCGCTAAGCTGTCAAACCAAAAAGTCAGTAGACGGATTGGTCAGGCAGCGAGACAGATGAAGTCGGTCAAGAGCATTTGGAGAGACCGGTACCTATCCTCTTGGATGCTGGTCCAGCCCTAAATGCCACAGAACAATTTTGAAGGAAAGTAGACAAGTCTTTCAGAATGCCTTGATCCACTGTCTTAGATGCAATGAACCCCTACACAGTGAAAAAGTGGTTGTGCTTGAGGCCAGACTTGTCAGTGCCATAAATCAGGCATAAATCAGACAGCCTCACAAACTACTAAAACCTAGCCTTGGTCCAGGAGGCACAAAGACCCCTGGTACGATAAGAACGAGATGGAAGAGGTATTGAGTGACAGATAATCAACTTGGACAGCCATGAATAGCTGACACAGGCCGGGCCATATATATGGAAGGCCCTGGCGAAGCCATACTTCGCAAATCTCACTCACTAACTTTGGGGAGATTGCTGGATACAGATTTTAAAAATCGAAATCTGAATGTGTTTATTTGTTCCCTGTTTACAGTTTCTCATCTTATAGGTATCATCATCTGATGGTACACAAAGTTGAATATGTTAGTGGTTGCAGGTCGCACTGTGAGTATTAGTGGGTGTGTTTGTGTGTTTCTCAGAAGACTTTTTGGCCACCATCTGTGAGATTGGTCTTGGGGAATGATTTGTGTGTTTTCTTCTAGTTGCAAATGGTTTGTGTCCGAAGGATTCATGTAGGTGCTCAGCAGAGGGGATGTTTAGATATCTGGCATCAGCTGCCTAGATCATGCTTGATTCTGCCCGGTTTGTAGTTTTGAGGAGTCTGCGTTTGATAGTGTGCTCAAAGGAATTCGTGGATACTCTAGAATTAGGCAATATGGGAAAACGTGGCATTTGAGAAGCACTTGCATTTTCTGAGAGCGATTTTTTCTTGTTTTACCCTTTAATTAGTAAAAGGTTAAGTTGGTGCCAAGGAGGCTGCCTTACTGTGATTGTCTTATTTCACTGCAAATGATTATTATTGGTGTATGGTTGATTTTTGCTACTGATATCATTTGGAATTCTAATGTGAATCTTACGACACTAGAAACTGTCGCTAATTTCATTCGCGACACTTCCCCAGGCCGGTCGCGACAGCAACGCTGCCAATGTTCGTACGCTTCTGCCAAAGACTCGACTCCACCCTTATTCATAAGAATCGTGCTTCAGTTGACGAATCTGGTTCTATTTTTGAATTATATAAATTTTCAGCCACTGTTTTGCCGATATTACATTAGGAAATAGCAGTATACACAAGTTCTTAGTTATTAAAATTACAAATAAATTATTTAGAACTACCAAAATCAATTGCTTGGGCCCTAAGCGCTTCCCATCATACTTTTCCCTTCGCCTATCAACATCGGTTTCGGACGTCACACGTCTTTAAATATTTTGAATATGTCACTTTTCGTTAATTGATATTAGTTATATTTAAAAGGATACATGAGTTTACGTCTTCATATTCAATAAGAGTACACAAAAAGTAAACTGATTATGTAGAACATTATATAAGTTTCCATAATATTCTTTTGACCATTCAAACCCCATTTCGTAAACAAAACATGACTCTGTCTGAGATGCTTCCCGCATCTCATTCGCCATGAAACACTTTTGGACGCCTGAATATGCCAAGGATAAAGCATAGTCATTATAGTCATAGCCATTATTGTTTGCTAAAGCAAATAATAATGACTATTGTTACCTGTGCATGACAAATAAATAAAGAGCGTAGGCTCTTCTTAGCCATAGCCTTATTAATATGAAAGGATTTTCACTAAGATAGCAGTATAGATTTTCAAAATAAAAATTTTTTGCTAATCACACACACACTCACACACACACACACACACACACACAACACACACACACACACACACACACACACACACACATACCACACCACACACGCACACAGACGCAAATACATTTAGTTTAGCTCTAGGTGCAATTAAATCCTCATTATCATCCTCATCGTTGCTGAATAATACATCATAGAGTGCAGCATAAAATTTAAGCATTCCATTTCTTTCAGTTTCAACCCAGGAAGAGGCGCTCCACACATTTGGAAGTAAAGTAAGTTTGGAAAGATTGGGGTGCGGAAGTTATATATGACTCCGCTCTCATGAATAGGGGCGGAGTCATAGGGAAGTGTAGCACGACAGTTTGACGGCGGAAATAAGGCCTCAAGCTACTTATATTTGTCTGTCTTGTGCATGACGTCACATGGGAAAAAGCCTGAGGGATCGACCTAATCATGTGGTCACTCTTGCATGGAATGTAAATCCGAAAAGGTTTCCCCCTCTCTCCCGTTTTCGCTCGCATGACTGACTGGCGCGCAAAGCCGCAGTGCCGCTTACCTTTTTAGTAATTGGATGCAATATTTGTATTGGGATAATCAAAGTATTTATAAGGATACGTTTATTTTCATGTATCTATGATATACCTCATATTACCTAAATTAAGGTGAAATCTATTTTGTTAAATTGCCCATGTCAGAGTCGTTTATGTACACCATCTAAGATTTATATCTAATGTAAACAACCCTCTGTTGTGCCACAGAGTACATAGAGTTAAGCGCAGCAACTCGGTTTACTGATCCCCACAAAGAGTCATATATGCACTGACCAGTCAAACTTGCTTAATACACGCAGGGAAGATTAGTTCTTCTGCCATATTATCAGTTTATGGGCCCAGTTTTAAGCAATTTGAGGGTAATGGGGGTAATTATGACTTGTGAGAAAAGCATTTCACGGCGCTTGTATGTTATGAAACTACATCTCGCGTTTGATGTTCATAATCTGGATGCCAAAAAAAAAAAAAAAAATCTATAGTTATCTAACAGGTTATCTTGACAAAACGTCACTTGGCATAATAAAACGTGAAGCAAGAGGAGACGGTGTGGAAGT
Source organism: Penaeus monodon (assembly GCF_015228065.2). Classification (NCBI taxonomy): domain Eukaryota; kingdom Metazoa; phylum Arthropoda; class Malacostraca; order Decapoda; family Penaeidae; genus Penaeus; species Penaeus monodon. The sequence goes on along the minus strand of NC_051401.1, from coordinate 48,341,997 downwards.
TTTGGAGTTCCAAAATCTGATTTTTTATATCTCTCCTCTACTCAATGATCCTGGGAGATGCATGGGGAACCGGGGGGTGAAGGGGGGGGGAATAATGGATGGCACTGGATGTCAATAGGAACCTTTATGAACCGTTAAAAAGTCGATTTTTCGAAAACCCGAACCAAACTTTGACCGACGAGCGAAAAAAGTGAAAGTCTACGGACCGACCCGCCAATTTTCGAGAGAAAAAAAAAACGGGAATCATGAGTTATAAGCCTAGTAACACCAAAGCAGGACGTCATCAGGATTCCTCCTGTGTCCTGGACGATTTTACGGGGATAAACCCCCTCACTTGGGGTTGTCCTTATACCCAGAGTGTGCGTGGTGTGTGTTGGCGAGATCTGGTGAATGTATGTGGACAGCACTTGACCTGGCGCTCGCACCCTCCCCGCGCCGACGCGGGGAATTAATCACCTAAGAAGCGGACGGGACAACCACCCCCCCCACTGCCCAACCATGGATGAGGTGGGAACGTGCTCGATGCTCCCCCAGTGCCAACTACCCCCTAAACCCCTCCCCCCTATGGGAGGGATTGATTCCACCGACATAGGGATATGAACGATGTGGATTCGACTCCGACTCTGATGCTGATAACGAGGGATTCCAACTCGTTCAGCCCAGAAGGAAGAAAGTGAAAACCATGCCGAATGAACCAGCAACCTGACCGAGAAAGCAAACGGACGACCCAAAAGCGCGAACCCATCGCCCCCCGGGAGAGGTACATTAGACGGGTCTTTCCGGAGGACACGTCTTCCGTCGATAAAATAAGGGGGATGAGGGAGGTAAGTCAGGTGCCGCCCCTCCAAGAGGAAGGCCCGCTAGACATGGTACAGGGGAGATGGATATCCTCGCGCTACGTCTATGTACGACGGGAACAACAACAATATGTGGCCATGATGGTTAACGGGACGTTTGCGGAGATCTCCCTGCAGAACAAAGACGACTACCAACCTAAAAGAAAAAATACGGGAATCCCTGGTTACCAGGTTCCGAAGGAGGCCACCGCTGAGGAAGCACTGCATTTTCCCGGTGTTTTTAAAGCCCGGAGGATTTATAAGGACAGACAGCCCTTGAACAGGCTCATCATTGTATGGAGCGGTGAACAGCTGCCACCTAAAGAGTACCAATCTTTGGAAGTTACATAGAGCCGAGCTCCATTCGACAGTGGTGCTCAGAGGTTGTGGTCTGCACAAGTGTCAGGGTTAGGCCACGTAGCTAAATTTTTGCGGGAAAGGAAACAGCGTGTGCTGTCTGTGCAGAAGCTCACCAGGCAAAGGACTGCCCTGCAAGAAACAACAAAAGGAAAACGGCAACGAAGACGCAGCCACCATCGTGAAGAGGTGCGTTAGGTGCGGAGCGGAAGGGTGTGACGGCCTGGCACCGTAACTGCCCCCCCAAACCCCCCACGAGCACCCCCCCCCCCCCAACTGCCCCGACCGTACCCTCGACCGCGGAGTGGCGCTCCCCGGGCCCACCCACACACCCCACCCAGGGCCGCGTGACGTCACCAACCCACAGGAATTCCCGCAACTGCCAGGGATTCCCCATCCCGGGAAAACAGTGAAATATCTCTCATTGGTAAAAAAGACATGGATAGGGCCCGAGGAAATAAGAAGCATCGGGCAAGAGATTGCTGAATGAAAAAAGCATCAGGCAAGAGATTGCTGAATTGAAAAAATGATAATGGAAAACAAAAGTGATCGTGTAGACAGGGAAAATGTGCGTTCTGATGATGTTAGGGTTTTTGGGAAAATACGAATGAGGTCTCTGATATTATTATACCCCACGACGAGCCATCTGAAACAGTGACAGTAGAAATGCCCCGACGAAGATGCGCAGGAAACGGACGAACTGTGGAACATCACTCAGAAAATGCTATCAGGTACGGATTATGCGTATAGGACAATGCCGCGGAAAGCGCGCAGGCAGATAAAAAACAAGAGCAACACAGAATGAAATGCAGTACAAGAAATATGCAACTGAAAGGTTTTTAAAACACAATTTGCCCAAATCAACTAATCATAGGGTGTGATGGGACAAAAAAAACAATTATTTCTTTCATGGAATATACGTGCTGTCAACCGTAGAATTAATGACTTGCTTTAATATATTCATAACAATAATGTTGACATTATCTGTTTACAAGAGCCCTTCACATCAGCCACTAAAATAAAACCCCCCCAAAGAATTAGAGGGTACCACTCCTATGCGAACACAGGAATGACAGGCCTAATGACTTATGTCAGTGACACCATACCGCATAATTTGGGTGCAGAAAATCTAATGACAATAATGTGCAATATCAGCATTTACATATTCGAACAGGCTCGGGGTTTTTCTCTCTGTATAATGTATACACAAGGTGTAGAAAGTTTAGACTGATTCACTGCCCAACTTTCAAATCACGGCACAATATGCATGGGAGATTTTAATGCTAGACATTATACATTGGAGACAGTCAATGCAATGAAATGGCAAAGAGTTCCAACATTTTGTGAACAACGATCTATGACAGTATATGATATAGACAGGCAAATCACGTGGCGGGGGCAGGTAGATTATGTAATGGGAAAGGATCTTGTTCACGGAAACATCAGAAGCATGCTTGCAACAGAGCTAATCAGTTGACCTTTGCAATAGTAACGAGATACGCTGTTGATATTACTCAGTCTACAAAAACAAATAGGCTCAAAATTTTATCCCCCTTACCTTGAGCATCACTTTAAATCACTATCTATGACTGGTATAATGATTACACAGGAACAAGTGTTGATAAATTTTCCATGGACATGACAACAGTGGTCCTGATTACAAACACTTGGGTCTGCCCAAAGAAAACCTTCAAGAACAACACTCACAACGCTCCAAACACCTAAGTGGTCGGTGACCCCCACATTATTAAGGGAACAAAAGCGAGTTCAGGAGCTTATGATATCTACAAGCAGGATAATCCCGTGACAACCTTAATCAATTTCTAAGACTAACAACAACCTGCGGGAATTAAAAAATCATTTCAGAAAAGAATACTTTGACAGTCCTGCAAAGCATTAACAATAACACCTCAATGTCGGAGGTCTGGAAAAAAATTAAAACGAATTTCAGGCAAACCAACTAACACCCCGCAGTTCCATAGTCCTCTTGCACAAGCGATATGCTCCTTAGTCAATGGGCTGTAGAGTCCCAAAATTTAGCTCACTTCCCACAAATATTCAGGATCACCTTAGTAAATCTAAAATTGCTCGCAAATTTGCCATTGAGATTGAATGTTTGATACTGACCCCTCGACTGTGCTGAGATCACTGAGTGGGAACTGAACAAAGCATTGATCAAAGGAAAAGCGTCCGCCCCAGGTAAAGGGTGGAATTACCTATAGTGTCCTCCGCCTTATAGCTCAGGTACCTGGTAATCCCTTTTGCACCTATACAGGTTAAGTTCGTCACATGGCATTCTGCCTGGCCCCTGGACACGCAGTCTAATCATCCCTATACCGAAATCAAACACTGATAAAAACCGACCCAAATTTCCTTAACCTCATGGATATGCAAAAATTCTAGAAAGGATAATTTGAACAGACTCAGGTACAGGTTACAAGGTAAATTATCTCACAGACTGTACGGGTTTCTATAGGGACGTGCAACACAACATTGCTTTGGGGGGTACTTTTCCACACTCTAAACCCGGGAAGCACACTGTTTTTCTTGACCTTAAGTCAGCTTTTTACATAGCAAAAAAGAGAATTATCCTTTGAACAAATTTGTAAGCTTTGGCATCCGGGGGTAAATACTGAACTGGATTAGAATGTATCTTTCGAACAGATCTGCAAGTGTCCTTGTTCAGGGGAGTGAGAAGTTCCACTTCCAGTCCTTTGAACTTGGGACGCCCCAGGGAGGAGTTTTTCCCGCCCTATGCTGTTCAATGTCCTCATGCACAAATTGGTGGCAGATATCCCACTTGGGGGTGGTGAATCCATTATATGCTACGCTGATGACATATTTCGTCAGAGCAAACCCTCACAAAGAGGATGCAAATAATTCTCGACAGAATCACAGCAAAGGCTCATGAGTGTGGAAATTTGTCATTTCCGTGAGAAAACCAAAGGCTCTAAACCCCTGTATCATACCCCCACCCACTTTTCGCATAGGTGACCAGGAGCTGACATATGCCATAAGTATAAATATCTCGGGGTGAATGTAAAAGATGCAGACCTGGGCCCCCTCTCTAAAGAAGAGAGATTGAAAACCTTTGAAAGTTCTTGTCGGAAGAGAATATGGCATCAATGTAAGCTCGCTAGACTGTTTTACTTGGCTTTTATAAGGTCAGTTGTAGGCCCATCATGCACTGCACTTGTTGCAGTGTAAGAATCAGAAATAGGTAGCTTGAGGTAGTGCAAATGAAGCTATGAGGATTATCTCGGCGCCCCGAGAACAGCAAGAATAGTAAACTGAGATCAGAAATTTAAAATTACCATCCAATTCTGATAAATGTATTTATTTCCACCATATTGGGGTCAAGCTCTGAGGGAACCCTCAGATTTCCAAAAACAACTGCAACATAAAATCACGCAAGTAGACGTGACTAATCACCACACGTGCGCACTCTGATACCCCAAATCTCCATGAACATTATAAAACTCAATGTTCCAATTAGTAAAATACCAAAAGGTCGATCCATTCCACCATGAAGAATTCAACATTGATCGTGCCCTTACATGTCTACCACAAAAAACAGGGGGCATAACTGTGTGTTTTAAAAAAATTGTGCTAGCAACGGTAAAGGAACACACAGAATCTATGAGCGATGATGCATATGAGTGTAACGCCGACGGAATCCGTACAGTCTGGATACAAAACTGGTTGTGCTTGCGTTGTATACAAAAATGCTTACTACAACTCAAGTTAATATGAGAATAAAAACTGGGCAGCACTACACAACAGAGCTGGCAGGTATACTCCTCGCATCAGAATTCCTTACGTATCGGAGGCTCTGGAGTAGTTTTCTGTGATTCTCAAAGTGCTCTTCGGACGCTAAATTCTTTCAAGCAGGTGGCGATGAGGAAAAATTTTGCGTTGCATTAAGCGTAACGTACCCTGTGCAACAGAGCGTAATTTCAAAATTCAATTTGTATGGATACCATCTCATGTTGGCATACGCAAGCACGACCACGTAGACAAATTGCGGAAAGCCTGCAGCAGGATAATGTGAACATAGATCTTGGGGTGCCTCTTGCTAGGGTTGCACATATATTGAAAAGTTTCACAAGAAGAAGTAGTAGATCTGATTAACACTCAAAGACCTGAAAGCTGTACCATAAGGCACTACGATCAGTATAGAGATGGCAGCCTTCCTATGGGTGGCACAGAAGTCAAACCAGACAGTGTGACGTGGTTATTGCCAGAAAATTTTAGGTTACAGAAATGTACTGGCAACTGCACGGTGCAAGAAGTGCAGATGAATCTAGATGTAGACTGTGTAATGAAGAAACAAACGACGCTTGAGCACTATATTTCGGAATGTCATGTGATACAGCCTTTCAGACCACCTAACTGAGGTATAAGGGAAATGTGTGAATATTTATTTCATCTGATACATTGGAAGATATACTCGTACTATACCCTAAATTTACTATGTATAACTACCGTAGCAAATAACAGTTTTTATTCAAACACAGTGGCAAAAGCATATGAAAATAATCATTTTTGTATGATGTATGATTTATATTTTATTTCATGTACAATTGCAGTAGTCACAGACTACTGGGGCAATGTAAACTGTAATCATGATTGCCCACGCCTGAGCAGATAGCCAGGGTGGTAAATAAAATTAACTTAACGGGAATCATTCGGAAAAAATCTACGGGGTTCACAATCCCAATCGTACATTGCTTCCTAACCAAAAACCAACCTAACTTTAAACCCTGTGGGGTTAAACACTATGATCTATATAATCCCTAGCCAGGGGCTCTGCCACCTGGATCCCCGTGGTACTATATACGCCTAGTCAGGGGCTACGACCCTGACCCCCCCGTGTTAATATATACACCTAGCCAGGGGGCTAGGATCCCCATGGATCCAGTGGGCTCAGATATTTCCTGAGATAGATACTAATGTCTATTTGTGCTGTATATCCACTATATTGCTTTAAAATGACCTGGTTCGACGAAAAACACTTAAAAATAAAACTTTTCTCATTGGCGTTGTTTAAGGGAACGGCGTCCCACGGCCTGTCAATCTCCCAGCGGCAAAACGCGCATGCGCAGAAGGTTATTATACAAAGCAGTGTAAAATTACCAAAACACGTAAAAGAACTATTATAATAGTAAAAGAATTCATTTAAAAAATTTAAATTTGAAAAAATTGACACTGGTAATTGAAAAATAATCATTCTCACAATGCGTATAAAACATGAACTACTTGATTTAATCGCCCGTAATGAGTTAAGCCTCACATTTGTTTTGGTCCCCGCAAGGGAAATATGGATGGGGGCCAGGTCTCAGAGCAGTGCTATGCATGGCCTATTTTTGGCATTTCCGGTAAATATAAGGCGCTGCCAGATTTATCATATTGCTTCCACTCTATTTTGTATGCTCTACAAGATGGCATTCTCCATTTTTCTCTATCCCGTGCGTCGCTCTCAGTAAATTAACCAATTGCAACACTAAGAGAATCCGGTGAGAGTGTTAGTGATTGTCTCTTAATGACAAGTACACTGGAAGGGCTTCCAATAAAGTACAAATTTGTAGATATGGCTAATCAACGCGCCCCTTCATATGATTACATTGGATTAAAGACAGCCTTATTGGGTCATTAAGTTCGCCTCAGAGAAATTCTGATACAAAAGAGTAATGGTTGCCCATGGCAATAAAACAGTTAAACACAAGAAAGCTTAAGTGTGATGAACCACACCATTTTGTATCAAAATTCAAAAAAGATGGTGAGTTTAAAAGAGTAAACAAACCGCAGAATAATAAGAAATGGTGTGAATTTCATCAGTCAAGAACTTGCAATACTAGTGAATGTAGAACAAAAACCTCAGAAGAGTAATAATTCTTCCTGAGAAGAACAAAAGTAGAATACCTTTCCATAAAATACACTCATAAAGGTTTAAACAACCTGTTGAAAGGACCTCAGAGTTTGTAACACGGGAAACAGAATATACGAGCTTAGCAGCAGGTGAAAATTTATTCATGATTGACGATGGTTGCACAACATAGAGATAAATGGACCAAAGTTTGTGAGATTTCAAGTCTTTGATCCACAAGACCATTATATAGAGCGGGTAATGGCTAAAGACAGCAAGGAACTGTACAGGAGTTGGTGATGTCAAGGACTTTATCCGAGATCGAGACTGCACCTCTGAAGTACTGCGCTAAAGTGCACCTCATGTCAGTATGGAAAGCCAATAAGAGTGGACACAGCTTACTTTTTCACTTAATTGAAGCTCACTAACTACCAAGGAGGGCCCAGGATATTCGCATTATAGAGAAAAACCAATTTTTTCTACTTACGTAGAGGTAAGCTACACACAAACTCAACAAGATCCATTTAGGAGAAGCAAAGCACACCCTAGAGGAATGACACAAAAATCCTAGGACACTGCAATGTGGCTGATGTGCAAAAAACTTGAAGCAACTGTCGATGGAAAGCATATTTTTAACAAAGAGAAGTTTTGCTGTACCACATGTGCCCTTGTAAGATGTCACAGTATCGAAAAAGAAGCCGACAAAAGGCTAACAGTCTTTGAATTTTGTACACTGTGATGTAGTAGGACCTATTTATCCAGCAGCTAAAGGAGGTTACAGGCACAATATCTCTTTCATATAGTTGACTACTCAGCTCTTAGGAATCTTCCTCATTAAGAATAAGGGTGATATAGTGCATGCTATGAAGAGATACTTAGGGGAAAAACCACTATATGGCAATATAAAAAGTTGAGATGTGGCCCTGGAACAGAATGTACAAATAAAAAATTCGAAACCCTCCCTTTTAGAAAATAGATTAAACAAGTGTTTTCTGCACCCTACTCTCCACATCAAAATGGAAAAGTTGAGAAATCACACAAATCAATTTTTGACATGTCTCGATGTTTCCTGATTGAGTCCAAATTACCCAAAAATTATGTGAGTTTATGCTGTGAAGGATAATGCTATAATCCCAGAACTCAAAGACTCCAGTAAGAAAAGCTTACCAAAGACGGTCAAACCCAAATAGATGAATATTTTTGGGGTAAGATGATATGCATATGAACAAGAGAAGCAGAAACTTGATCCAGGAGTAAGGAAGGAATATTTGCAGGCTATGATGACCAGAGTCCAGCCTACTTGATTTACTTCCCCGAATCTCAAACAGTAAGAAATAAGAGTGAGAGGTTCATGAAAAACTTACCCAATGTAGCTGAACGAACAAACCTCAGATGAAAATGACATCTTGGGGGAGACTAGACTTCAGCAAAATTCACTTCAAAGGAAATCAAGACAAGTCACCAGATAACACAAGTGAAGAAAGATGTCCATCCCAGAAAGACCGAAACCCTCAAGATTAGGTGACTACTTGCTGATGACTGACTGACAGGATCTCCAGTGTGAGAAATAATAGCTTTATACAACATTGCTATCGAGTGTCACATATCCAGTACCAGCCACCTACCAAGAGGCTACTTCATCTCCAGAGGGAAATATCTTCACTTTAAGACAACAACATCTATGACCTTACCACACTGCCCGATTTGTATACAGCAGTAGGCGGGAGATAGGGCTATCAAGTAAAACCTGCACCAAACAGTAAAGAAAAATACAAAGCAAGGTACGTCGCCAAAGGTATTCACAGGTAAAAGACATCGACTACAGAGAGACTCCTAGACCAACAGCAAGAATGTCTACACTTCGTGCTTAATTGATGTAGCTGCACAGAAAAATATGGTAATACACCAATGGATTAAAACAGCTTATTTTGAATGCTGATGTTGAGCATGATATTTATGTAGAACAACCTGAAGGTTATGACGAAAAAGATAGCGATGGAAATATTTTGCATTGTAAACTGAAAAAGTCACTGTATGGTCTGAAACAAAAGGGGCAGGATGTGGAATAGTGAAATCCTAATTCTTTTTTTCAAAAGGGATTATGAAATCACAGAGTATATTGTCTGTATCTGTAGACATAATAAGTACAGGATATTTTTTTTCTTAGGGGGGGATGATTTAATTATTACCAGCAGAAAATGCCCCTGATGAAAAAGTGTAAAAAAATCTCTTTGCAAAAATTTAGAATGACGCTGTAGGAAAACAAAAAGGGTTTTCTGGATGTCGTTTGTTTGGAAAAAATTACATTGAAGTGAATCAAACCAATATGTAGAAAAGATTTTGGCAGCCAAAACCGTCAATTGTTATGCAAGAAAAAAAACCTATGACCCCAAGATTTAAACCCCACAACAGTAAATCTAAGAGTTAAATTAAGCAAATTTTACAGATAAAATTTGGTGTCCAATATTTTAAATGACGGGATGGGACCAGACTTGTGCTATGGGGTTACAAAACTTTCCAATTTTGAAAAAACCCACAAAAGCCAATTTTATCAAAGCACGTTTTAAGCTCTTAAAAAGGCACCAGAATATGTCTTAATTAGAAAGAGATGAACGGTTCAACTCCAAAGGGTTTTTTTGATTTAGACTGGGGGTCATTGAAGACAGAAAAGTATATGAAGTATTGTTTTCAATTTTAAAAATGGACCACTTATTCATGGAGAAATAAGAAGCAACATACAGTTGCACTTTCATCTTGTGAAGTAGAGTACATGGCCTAATTACACCATTCAGGAGGCAAAGTTCCCAAGATATATTGTATCTGATCTATTAGGATTTAAGTTAAAATTCGTAGACTTAGGAGATGAGAACCAAAGTGCTATAATCTTGCCAAAAACCCAGTAAACACCAAAGATCAAAGCACTTTGATATTCTTACCATTTCATTAGAGATAAAGTGGGAGAAGGTAATGTAAGGGTTTTTTTTATGTTCCTACACAACAGCATCCAGCTGATATTATACAAACCTGTAAACCAAAAAGCAGTTGGAAGTTTTTAAGTGTATCAGGGGTAGTTCTCAGTATATTAGTGGCCACCCTAAGGTGTTTCACTGGACAGACTAAGGGAGGAGGAGTGTGCCCGTGGATTCCCCATGGCAGTCTCTGACCGATTTACAGAACTCGACAACCTGATGGACCCAGTTGTTCTGTAGGAGCTCTTCAAGCGCGTAACACTCAAAGCAGCCCAGGAATCCATTGGGGGTATCCCCGGGGGCAAGGCAAAATTTCTATCTCCCTGGAGACATTAAAGGCCACTAAAGCGTGTTGCATGGCTGGGCTGAATGGAATCAAGTCTTGCATCGCTCCTTGGTGCGTAGGGTCGGACACTGCTGAGAAGGGAAAAGGAACAGTTCATCAGGATCTTGCTGAGGAGGTTGAGGCCCATTTCTTGGTAAACGAACCTTCGCCCTGCCTACCAAGCCCTGAGAAAGCTGAACTCTAAGCCCTCCTCACAGATGACTGCAGTCCGACAGCGGAGGGACGGATCACCTCAGATCATGTTGGGGTTCGTAAAACGTTGGGCTGAGTATTTTGAGCAGTTGTACCAGGTAGCCCTCCAACAGTTAGCTTGGATGCAAGTGATGTTATAATACCTTTGCCGGACCCACACCACCATGGCGATTTCCAAACTGAAGAGTGGGAAAACTGCAGGCATATGTGATATCCCTGCTGAACTGCTAAAGGCTGGGGGTAACCTATGGCTCGGGGCCTTGCATACAGTCCTGACTGCCATCTGGCAGTCGGGTTACCATTCCCCTGACCTGCTGAGGGGCGTGGGTCATCCTTCTCTGGAAGGGGAAAGGGGATCATTGGGACTGTAGCAACTACCGTGCCTTTAAACACTGCTCAGCATACCAGGCAAAGTTCTCACCCACATTCTTCTGAAACGGATCTGCAACCACCTACTGAGGCATCGAGAAGGGAAAGCAGTCTGGACTACTTCTGGCAAGTCTAACAATAGACCATATACTAGCACTTCGAGTAATTGTGGAACGCCGTCATGAGTTTGGTCATGGTTGCTTGCAACCTACATCGACCTCAAAAAGGCGTTTGACTCGGTGCATCGGGAATCGCTACGTGAGGTCCTGGGAAAATCAGGGGAATTCCAACACGGATTATTTGGGCCCAATAGCAAGCCTTTATATGGTACTGAAAGTGCTGTAAAGTGTGGGGGATCTGTCGAACTTCTTCCCTGTTAATTCAGGGGTGTGGCAAGGCTGCATCCTTGCACCAAAAATTTTTCAACACCTGTATGGACTGGATAATGAACAGAGCTACTACCCAAAATCAGTGTGGAGCAACATAGGCAATATTAAGGTCTCAGACCTGACTTGCTGATGATGTTTCTATCCTATCTGAGTCCTTGGAGTCACTGGTGGCGGTTCTTGATGCATTTTGCAATGAGGCGAAGCCCTAGGCCTAGAGGTCACCTGGACCAAGACCAAGATTCAGGACTTGGAGCCTGTTTGGGGAACCCATTCAATCGATCCATGCTTGCGACGAGGAGTTGAAGTTACAGAGAGTTTTACATACCTTGGTAGTGTAGTCCATATCTCTGGGCTGTCAAGACCAAGAAGTCCAATAGACGAATTGGTCTGCAACAGGAGCCATGAACTCGAAAAACAAGAGCATTTAGTGATGTCGGTACCTATGCAGAAGGACCAAAAATGCGTGTCTTCAAGGCCTTTATACTGCCAGTTTGCTCTGTGGAAGCAAAACCTGTCTTGGAGTCCCTTGTCTTGATGCCTTTTGTAACAAGTCCTTCGCCGGATCATGGGGTACAGTTGGCAGGACCATGTCCAACCCGGGGGTTACACCATGAGACTGGTATGGACTTGTTACTTGCATAATCCCTGATCACCAACTCAGGCTATATGGGCACCTAGCTCGTTTCCCTGGGACGACCCTGCCCATCAGGTTGTCTCTCTGCGAGACAACCCGGGTGCAGGAGGCCTGTGGGACGACCCAGGAGATCATGGCTTGGGGAGCTCAATGAGAAACCCGTTTCAAGAGATTAGAGATGGGCCATGGGCCTGCCTGGAGAAATCGCCCGAGGGATTTCCCCGTGGTGGAAATGAAGGGTGGATGCGGCCATGCGCCCCCGTCGGCGTTAGCCCCTTTATGATGATGATACTTTTATAAGTTACCCATGTAAGAGTATGTTTTTTTTTGTTTACGCCATTGCGGCAAAGTTCTGTATCTGTAATGTAAACAACCCTCGGGAGATCCTTCACAGTACACCGAATTAAAACAACTCTGTTTTACTGATCCCACAAGTCATATATGCATTTACCAGTTAAGCTTGCTTAACACAAGCAGGAAAAATGAGTTCTACCATATCAACAAATTGGGAGGATGTCCTGTTTTACAAATTTCCAGGAGGAAGAAGCAAAAAAAGAGTCATTTCATAGGGGGAAACAGACTATAAAAAGAAGACTGAAATATGAAATGCTACATTTGCCAGTTACTCGACATTTTAAATATTATCATTATTGTTAACCTTATCATTATAAGTATCATTATCATAATAATTTTTATTTTTACTGTTATAACCCTAAATATAATTATTATTTTATTATTTATTATTTTTTATTATCATTACTATTATCATCAACATCATTTACCAACATCATCAGTATCAGTATTATTATCACTGTTTTATCAACATCACTAATAGCATTTTTTTTTTTTTTTGTTTTGTAATAATAATAAAAATAACAACTATTATTATTATTATTTCCCTCTCCATTGCTATTAGTATTAGCATTACATTTTCATGACTCCTTTATACCTTTACATAGGTCAGGTCTGTCAATATAACTCTTATTATTAGTGTTCTATTATCATATAATCGTTATTAAACATTGCCTGAAAAATCAGACCAGCGTGCAAATCCCGCGAATTACTTCACTGTTTGCACAGTTTTACGTTTTCTATTATCTCTTTCCACATTATTCCCAACCCCCCCCCTCCCGGTTCTCGGTCGGCCGCAGGTGACGTCATAGGCCTTACACCTAAAGCTGCGCAGAACTCGGAAGTGACTGGATCTTATTATATAGACCTTGGTTTGGGAACCTCTCTTTCATGGTCTGTGATGTATCACATCTGCATGTAGTCAGTTTCTTTCCGTGTAAGCCTGTTATCGGAAGCTGTCTTTTGAATAATGGACAGAAAACGGAAGAGATCGAGACAGGGGAAAGGAGAGGGGGGAAGAGAGTATCCATGCGAATGGTGAAAGGAATCGGTAAACGGTGGAGAAAAAGCAAAGTTAGCGAGCAAGGATCGAGGGATAGTTATTTTGGGTGAAGGAAAATTTGTGCAAGGGGCATAGCATAGCATAACTTTGAGGAGAGGTGACATGCCTAAACTTAATCTCCCAGGCTCTCAACTAGAGAGGAAGGGAAAAAGCTCCTAGGATTATGCGATGACCGCAGGGGTGGACTGTATGAAGATGAGCAAGAAGGGATGTAGAGGCAGAGAAGAGATAGACATCCATAATCAAGAGTGGAGATGATTAATGGTAAGATTAAAAGCCAAATAAAGTCTTAGATATCTTTAAAGGGCCCTTTGCGTATAGGAAGGTACCCGTAAGGGTTAGGTGAAAGGTGGTTGAGTTAGTAATTTGTTGCTATACGTCAACTACCTAGATTGATATTGAAAAATACAAAGGTTTTCTTATAAGGAGGAAGAGGAGACTGGTGTCTGAGGAGTAGAGGCCCAAAAGGGAGGTTGAGTGGTAGTATGGGAGGAGACGGGGTTTTGTCTGTCTGCTGCAAGGAGGGAGAGGGGGAAAGGGGTTGGGCTGCAGTAGAGATTGGAGTATCTGGATTTTGAATAGCAAAAGAATTTGAGTGGTGCAAGTAGGAGTGGGGAAGTAAGATGTAGGGGGATAGGTATAGGGGGGGGTGTAAGAATTGTCTTGGGAGGGAGGGGGGGGGTCAAAGGGAGTGACATTACTAGAGTAAGAGTAAGAGAAAAACCTGACGTGCTTCCTTGTCTGGCTTTACGTAAGTGAGTCCAAATTTGAATTGAGATTGCCCCCTCAAGCTGAAATTTGTAGGTGGGGGAGCCCAATAAAATACATTATAGGGGTCGCCACAGTGGCACATTTGCATGACTGCGCCCGAGCAGGGTTTTATTGAGTTGACCAGGGCGTGCACATAGAGGGCTCTTTGGGTGTGGACGGCAATGTTTGGCAGGAGGTCCTAAACGCCAACAATTTTGGCACTGACGGGGAAGAGGTTTATATGGTCGGACAGGGAGGTATTCTCCACCAACGTAAACATTAATGGAAGGTCATGTCTATGGAAAGTAATTTTGGCAATGTTAGTGGGGTTCTTAGAATGAACTCTGGGAGGAATGGTGAAGCACTGTACTTAATTGCATCATAGTCTGTGAAGCATGCGACTAATTCTACACAATCTGACCTTTTTTGTTATAGATAGGGCAGTTTGCTGGGGAGATAGAGACGTTCCAGTACAAGTATGAGGTTGGGATGGGGTTTCTGCAAGAATAGGGTTACCGGAGAGATCAGTTAACGATAATAATGCTATAGCTTGGTATTCAGAAGTTACTGTGACGAGACAGGAACGGGTTGGGTCGGCTACTGAAAAAGACTTTTCCTATTGTTTTAGAGACAGTTTTTGGGAAAAGAAGAGTGTTGTCAGAGCTGGACTGATCACGAAAAACCGGCCCCATTTGGCTGGGCTAAATAAAGTATTAAGATATTTGTAGAGATGAGGGTTTGTAGAAGGACGGGGGCAGTGGAAGAGGGAGTAGTGTTGAGGGAGGTAGTATTATGGAGAGGGGACAATAAGGGTATAAAGTAGTAATAAGGGAGGATGTGGTAGTTGATGAAAAAGGTTGTGGGGTAGAGGTGATACAATTGAGCAAAGTAGGAAGTCTCCTGGCGATTGAGTGTTGACTTGGGTGGATAACATACTAGTAGGCACTGAGAAGGGGGTAGTAGTGCAGCGTTAGAGCCGTTGTCAAAGGGGAGCTGGGGGTCAGGGAATTGGGGGAGTTTGGACTGGTGGGGTATTTAATGTAAGGGCAAGCCTCATGTCCCTAATGAGGGTATAATATCTTCATTATTGGCTATGGTAAGCCTGGAGTATGTTGGGGAGAGAAGCAGTCCATCCCCCCGGGTCCCCTTGAAACTAAGGGGTAGACAAAAACAGGAATATCGTGCCCATGGGTTCCCTCAGGCCATTCACGACTGGCACAAGTCAGCCTTTCATCCTTTCGCACGGCTATCACACCATTAAAAAGGGGGTAGTAGAAGGGGTGGGGAAGGGATGGAACGAAAAAGCAGGAGGGGAATTAGACCCCTCACAATTAGTTGAGTCGAAGACTGAGGTCCAAGACAGGGGAGATCCCTAGTATTGGGTCCCAGTCCTCACCTCCGAAGCACCCCCGACAAGGGCAAGGGGTTGGTGGGGTCGGTGGAGAGGGTCAAAGGGAAACATGAAAATGGGGGAAAATTTTTCCCACCCCCGGATATATGGGAATTTCTGAGGCGGCGGGAGCTTTTTCTTTTAAAGGAAAATATGGTTCGCCAGGGCAATTTTGGGTTTTAAAAAAAAAAGTGAGGAACTTTCCAGAAGAACGGGATTGGAGTGGAATACCTTTAAAAAGAGTGGAGGGTGGGGGCCTAACTGCATGGAATGGGGTCGAGAAAGAAAAGAGAAAACAATGGCCAAGCCAGGAAAAACTAATGATACAAAGGAAAACTGAAGTAATTGGGGAAGAAGAGGTGCCCGAGCGAAGAGGGGTTTAAAACACAACATATAGTGATGCCAGGGTCCCGTGGTAAAAAATTTAAACATTCCTTTAAAAGCAAAAAAAAGTAATGGTTTCTAGCACATACCTTTCCTTCGAAGAGGAAAGGATGAGTGGAAGAGGCAATTTTTTAACCCGAAAAATGCATTTTGGGGGGGGAAAAGGGCTTTAAAAGAGCCATGTTTCCGGTTGCCTAGGGAGGACAATTGTTTTTGGTACCGCCATGTGGTACATATGCTTTTTCTGGGGCAAAGAAATTTTTTCTACAGAGTCATGGTGTGCAAATTTCAGATGTATGTCTTAAACGAGCAAGGGGGCACTGACTTTGGGAGGCGGAAACTAAACAGGAAAGGGGAGAGATTGTGAGATTCAAGATACCACTTAAATATCGTTTCGTAGTTTGCACAAGCGCTATTTTGGGGGGTGGGGCGGTAATCTTTAGGGGGTGTAAACCCAAATTTTTTGGGTTTCAAGAAAATAATTTTGCCAGCTAGTTGTTTTTTCTGTTCGAAAATGTTTGGGAAGACAGGCGGAAGCTCTTTTGAGGGTATGGGCTGATAAGTGATTCCAGCCTTTGTATTTTAAATGAATGCTTCCACCATGGGAAACATTTGGGGGTATAAGGTCTTGGGTTTGGTGGATGGCTGTACAACAATACCTATCGAAACTTACCATACTCCGAGACACATACCGACTGTAGGCGGAAGATGGGCTATCAAGTAAAACCTGGACACCAAATGGCAAAGAAAATACAAAGCAAGGTACATCGCCAAAAGGATATTTATCAGTAAAAGACATCGACTACGGAGAGACTTTTGCACCAACAGCAAGGAATGGTCTACACTTCGAGCTTTATGGTTTATTGATGTAGCTGCTACAGAAAACAAGGTAAACACCAAATGGATGTTAAAACGGCTTATTTGAATGCTTTTTTTTTTTAATATTGATTCATGAATTTATGTAGAACAACCTGAAGGGTATGAGGACAAAGATAGTGATGGAAATGGTTTTGTACTGTAAACTGAAAAGTCACTTTATGGTCTGAAAAAGTAGGAGATGTGGAATAGTGTAATCATAAATTCTTATTTCAGAAGATTCAAAAAATCACACAGTGCTCATTATCTGTATCTAAAAACATGATAGGCACAGTGAATTGTGCTCTTATGGGTGGAGACTTATTATTGCTGCAGTAACATGTCCTGATGAACAAATATAAGGAACTCTTTATCGTCAAAAAATTTAGAATGATTTAGGTCATTTGTTACTGGTAAAATACATTGAGGTGAATCAAACCAAATATGTAGAAAATATTTTGGAAGATTCAACATGTTCAGATTGTTAGCCCCCAAGAATAGACCATGTATTATAAACACCTCAACAGTAGGATCTAATGAGTTATTGCAGTCTTTATAGGAGAAATAGTTGGATCTCATATATGCTGACAGGTACTAGACCAGACTTGTGCTATGTGGTTACAAAATTTCACAATATATGCTCAAAACCCACAAAAGCTCAATTAAATTCTGACTAAACCTGTTCTTAAGTACTTGAAAGCACCATGACATATGGTATTACATTTAGGAAAGTCAGATGAACCAGTTCAACTCCAGAATATTGTGATTCATACTGAGGAATAATCAGAAGACAGAAAAAGGCATATCAGGATATTGTTTCCAATTTACACAATGATGTAATGGAAAACTTATATCATGGAGAAGGAAGAAAGAACTTTCATCTTGTGAAGCAGAGTACATGGCCCTACTTACGCCATTCAGGAAGCAAAAGTTCCAAGACAAATATATCTGATTTATTAGAATTTAAGTTAAAATCTGTAGACTTAGGAGTTTGAAACAAGGTGCTATTATCTTGCCAGAAATCCAGTAATCACCAAAGATCAAAGCATATTGTATTCGTACCATTTCATTAGAGAGAGGTAGGAGAAGAGTAATGTAAAGTTATTTTATGTCCTACCAACAACATCCAGCAGATATATTTACAAAACCTGTAACCAGAAAAGTTAGAAGGTTTAAGGTATCAGAGGAATGATTCTCAAGATAACATACCCATCTTATTAAGAGGGATGTTAGAATAATCAAAAGTGCGTTATTAGTAACGGATACTTATTTCATGTATCTATGATATACCTCATATTATCTAAGGTGAAATTCTATG
Organism: Penaeus monodon; assembly: GCF_015228065.2. NCBI lineage: Eukaryota > Metazoa > Arthropoda > Malacostraca > Decapoda > Penaeidae > Penaeus > Penaeus monodon. Next base: position 48,323,928 of record NC_051401.1, on the reverse strand, counting down.
TTTGTTCAGTAAGAGGCTGTTTTCTTTTATGTATGCCACTAACGGCAAAGTTTTATATCCGAAATGTAAAACAAACCTCTGTAGTGCCACGTAGATCCTTCTAATACATAGAGTTAAGCGCAGCAACTCCGTATTTTCCTGATCCCCACAACGATGTCATATATGCATTGACCAGTCAAACTTGCTTATTACATGCAGAGCATGAGTTCTTCTGGAAATACTAACAATATATATATATATAATATATATATATACAATATATTACAGCTATTACAACATATGAGTATATATAATTATATATATACATGCATATATAATAATGGAATATATATATAAATGTTAAGAATGTAAACAAACAAATATTGAAAAGACACAAAGTTCATATATTAGGTATGTAAGGCATTGGTGAGGGGTTCTCAAGGAGTTCCTATGAAAACAAATGGTTTGATTTCAGGTCTATAACACCATAGGGGCAGGATAATAGGATATGTGTTGAGTGGTGGTGTCCTGTTAGGTACTTGATGGGAGGAGTTATGGGACAAAGGGCTCACATACAAATGACCCAACAGTCCAAGTTAACAAAGTTGTTGAGTTGGATGAAGAGTTCTTGAACACAGCCTAAACCATCTTCAGAACCCAAGTTGTAATACTTCAGTCTTGAAAAAGGCACAAGAGATAGGAACAAGCTTTGGCTTATTGACTTTCTGTTTGGGGGATTTTGGTTATATATGTTCTAAAAATTACTTTCAGTTAATTGTTAATTGGAATTCAGATTTCCCAAGATTTGCATAACTATAAAGAGTTAGTATATTAAATCCAGTACACACACACACCTACTACGTATATTTTACTTCTGTATTTATTAGCAAAATATTTTTACTTCCATGGCTGATGCTGGCACAGCCAATGAAGACATTTACCACGGAGAAAAGGACCAATGTAAAAGTAAATTGTAGGATAAGGTCTTGATCTTCTGGATAACAGCCTTCACCAGAAACCACCATCAGTAGGACATACAGACAGAGCCTTTCAGTATTTTGACCAGCCTTAGCAAAAAATCGCCAAACCATTGAGGTTTAATGATTCCAAGTTAATGCTGTTTTTACTATGATCCTCCTCATTAAACCTTTCCCTTGCGTCGAAGAAAACAAAGGAACTGGATAGTTAAGAGTACAAGCTCTTGAAGAATAAAAAAGTGAAGTATAAATAGAAACAGAATGGTGATGTAAAGGGGGAGGGTTACAAAAAAACAAAAGCTCTAGAGAGAATGTGGAAGTTCCAAGCTGATGTAATGTAAGAACTAGAAAAAACAACAAACATTATGATGATGATGGAAAGAAATATTTTTTGGAAAGTAATTAAATTCTTCCAGTTCTTCATTGTGTCAGATGTATCATTTACAGTGAGAAGATACTGTCTGTACTGTACAGGAAGCTAATTTGTTAAGTTCTAAAAGACACTTTGGTGAATTAAATTACAGAATAAAAGCTTGGCATAATGCAAAATATTTTGCCAGTATCAATGATCATGGCTGTGTGTGAGTTACAGTAAAAGTATAGTTTGGAAGTTTTCTGTTCCTTTTATTAGAAGTCAATGATATGCATATAAACATGCATTTCTAAAGAAAGGTTATCTAGTAAACTAACTGTACTATTGGACATGAAGAGAGAATTATCATAGTTTAGAAAGTATTATTCATGTTGTGCAGCCACTTTCTATGCATTGACATGTAAATGGGAAAAATTAATGGTGTAAGTATTTATGTACATTTATATTGAATTAATTAAGTGTGATTAAATGACATGAAAAGAGAGATGGACTGCTGTATACCAAAAAAAAAAAAAATAATAATAATAATAAAATATAAATATACATTGCATATATTATAATATAAAGACTTATGAACTATAAGACTGAAGCATATAGATGGGTAGCATTGCATGAATGAGTCTTTAGGACACCTTACTAGTAATATGTATGCATAAGAACAAATTCTTTAATATAAATATGGACTTATACCTCTTTTCTATTAAGAAAATAGGTCATAACACATTATTTGTGAGTAAGGATCATGAACCTGATCTACACCCATAAACCTTGTTCAAGGTTGCTGACTTAGACAAGCATTCTCATAATTTTTATGGTTCCAGGTTAAAAAAACAAAGCTTTAAATTGTTCTTCTGTTACCTCAGTTTGGATGCAGGTCAAAAATAAAATCATTTTCTCCCCTTCCCCCTATGACAGATATATATATATACATAACATATATGTGTGTATATTATATATATATATATATATATATATATATTATATATATATATATATATACTAAATATGTATATATATATATATATATATAGAGATATATAAATATAAATAACATGTATATATATAAAAATATATAAATATATATATATATGATATATATAATTATTATATATATAGATATGATAATAAAATATATATATTATAATATTATATATATAGAAAAATATATATATATATATAAAATATATATATTATATATAAAATATATAAATATATTAAAATAATATAGATAAAATATATATATAGATATAAAGTGGTGTTGTGGTTATACAACATACATACATACAATATATATATTATATTATATATATATATTATTAATTCTATATATACTATATATATATATATATATTTTTTTTTTTTTTTTTTTTGTTTTTTTTTTTTTTGCGATGAGAAAATCTGAAGGAATGTTTCCAAAGCAACCCACCAATTAAGCTATAATTCCCCTAACCAACTACAAAGATATCACCTAAATATCTGAAAAATAATACATAAGTAAACGATAAACAAATTTATATTCAATGGGGATATATTAACATACATACAAGGGCTACTCAGGAAGGGTATTTTCCTTATCACAGAAGCTTCTACAACCACACCACAATATTAACACGGTATGTAGTGATAGTAAAAGTTATTGATTCTAAAGACCATTTTCCCTCCTTGCAAGGGATATCAGCCTGTGTTACCAACAATGTCCCTCTCTGGGACATTTTCTCATCTTCCCATGGTTATCAGGCTTGTATGTGTGCATCGCATGTGCTTCATTAGGTTACCTTTATCAGAGGAGATTTCGGCTACAACTCGCACAATAAATGGCTTTTCTTTGTATGTATTCTCACGTGTCTCCCCAGAGCAGCTTTCTCAGAGAAAGCTCTATGGCACATATCACAAACTAAATGGCTTTCATTTGTATCCACTCTCATGTGTTCACAAAGATTGCGTCTCCACCAGAAAGGTTAGA
>NC_051401.1:48303136-48313136 GCF_015228065.2 Penaeus monodon | reverse complement strand
AAAGCTGGAGCAAAGGAGAAATACTTTACTTGTGAGATCGGTGACAAGAATTCTCGCAGGGAGTTAAGCTTTTAATTCACCTTCGAGTACATACAAGAGAAAAAGCCCTATAGTTGTGATGTTTGCAACAAAGCCTTCTCTCAAAACACATCACTTAGGGAACATGTGAGAATCCATACACAAAGAAAGCCTGTATACCTGTGAAATAGGTTCTAAAACCTTGTTCTGTGGGAGAAGCAATCTTGTGAAAACACATGAAGAGTGCATACACAAAGGAGAAGCCATTTAGTTGTGAATATGTGCAATAGAGCTTTCTCTGAGAAAGCTGCTCTGGGGAGACACGTGAGAATAATTACAAGAGAAAAGCCTTTAATTGTGCGAGTTGTAGAAACATTCTCTGAGAAAGGTTACCTAAGAAGCCCATGCGAGTGCACACATAAAAGCTGATAACCATGGGCAGATGAGAAATGTCCCAGAGAGGGACATGTTGTACACAGGGCTTGATATCCCTTGAAAGGAGGTGAAATGGTCTTTTAGAATCAAATACATTTTACTATCAAATACATACAGTTAATAGTGTTTGGTTTGCTTTTTTTTTTAGAAGCTTCTGTGATAAGGAAAATACCCTTATGATATCCCTGTATGTATGTTAATATATCCCCATTGAATATAAATTTGTTATAGTAAGTTATACTTTGTATATATTTCAGATAAAGTTAGGTTGATATCTTTGTACGGAATTATAATCTTAATGTGGTTGCTTTGGAAACAGTTCCTGATGCCAGATTTTCTCATCGCAAAAAAAAAAAAAAAAAAAAAAAAAAAAAAAAAAAAAAAAATATATATATATATATATATAATATATAATATTATATATATATATATATATATATTATGATATTGTTGTATTAGTATGTATATGTTATGATATATATATATTTTAGTAGATATATTTATATATGTATTATATTTGATATATAGATATATATTATTATATATAATATTTTACTATATAGATTATATATTATATATAGAGATTTGATATATAGATATCTAGTAGATATATATATAATAGATATATATATATTTTATATATATACAAGCATATAAATAATTTATATTAGATTATATATATATATATTTGGTAATATATATATTTATTATATATATATATAATATATACGATATATATAGTATATATATATATATAGTTATATATTCACCTATATATATACAATTTATTATATCTATAATTTTTATATATAATATGTATATATTTTATATATATACATTTAAAATTTTTATTTTTTTTTTTTATATAATATATATATATATATTTATATATATATATATATATAATATTTTATTATATAATATACTATCTATATATATATACTATTTATATATATAATATATATATATACACACATAAAAAAATATGTGTAATGTATATATATATATATGTCTAAAAGATTTATTTGTGACCTGCATCAAACTGAGGTACAGAAAGAACAATTTAAATCTTTGTTTTAACTGGAACCAAAAATTAATGAGAAGTTGTCTAAGGTCAAGCAACCTTGGAACAAGTTTATGGGTGTAGATGCAGGTTATGATCATTACTCACAAATTAATGTGTTATGACTATTTTCTTATAGAAAAGGAGTCTAAGTCATATTTATATTAAAGAAAAATGAATTTGTTCTTATGCATACAATACTAATAGTAAGGTGTCTAAAGACTTCATTTCATGCATGCTACCCATTTATATGCTATCAAGTACTATAAGTTCATAAGTCTTTATATTAAATATATGCATAATGTATATTTTATATTTATTAGTATTATTATTTTTTTTTTTTAGGCAGTACAGCGGTCCATCATTCTTTTTCATGTCATTTTAATCACACCTTAATTAATAAATATAAAATGCTACATAAATAATTACAAACCATAATTTTCCCCATGTTACATGTCAATGCATGAAAGTGCTGCAAAACATGAAGATATTTCATAAGATATGATAATTCTCTCTCATGTCCAAGTAGTTACAGTTAGTTATACTGATAAACCTTCTTTAGAAATGCTGTTATATGCATATCATTGACTTCATATAAAAGGAACAGAAACGTTCACACTATACTTTTACTGAATAACCTCCACACACAGCCATGATCATTGATATGCCAAATATTTTGCATTATGCAAGCTTTATTCTGTATATTAATTCATCCAGTGTTTTTCAGACTTAACAAATTAGATTCCTGTACAGTAAGACAGTATCTCTCACTGTAATGATACATCTGAACACAATGACAGAAAACTGAAGAATTTAATTAACTTTCCAAAGTATTTTCTTTCCATCATAATCATAATGTTGTTGTTTTTTTCTAGTTCTTACATGAACATCCAGCTTGACTTCACATTCATCTCTAGGACTTTTGTTTGTTAACCTTCCCTTTCATCACCACTCTGTTCTATTTATGACTTCCACTTTTATTCTTCAGAGCTTGACTCTTAAACTATCAATTCCTTGGTTTTCTTTCACCAAGGAAGGTTAATGCAAGATCATAGTAAAAAGCATTACTGGAATCAATTAAACTCAATTGTTGGCCATTTTGCTAAGGCTGGTCCAAAATACTGAAAGGGCTTGCTGTATGTCTAACTGATGGTGGTCTGGTGAAAGGCTGTTATCAGATCAAGACCTTATCCTGAACAGTTACTTTTCCCCATTGGTCTTTCCGGGTAAATGTCTTCATGGCTGTCCAGCATCAGCATGGAAGAAAATATTTGCTAAATAAATACAAGTAAAAAATAGACGTATGTAGTGTGTGTGCGTACTGGATTTATATATTACTCTTTATATTTATGCAATCATTGGGAAATCTGATTACATAAATAACTCAAAGACATTTTAGAAGCAGATATAAACCAAAATCCCCCAAACAGAAAAGTCAATAAGACCAAAGCTTTGTTCCTATCTCTTGTGGCCTTTTTTCAAGACTGAAGTATTACAACTTGGTCTGAGATGGTTAGGCTCTGTGTGTGTTCAGAACTCTTCATCCAACTCAAACAACTTTTGTTAAACTGGACTGCTTGGATCATTTGTATGTGAAGCACTTGTCCATAATCCTCCCAGCAAGTACCTAACAGGACACACACTCAAGACACCATATCATATTATCCCTGACCCTTTGGTGTTATAGACCACTGAAAATCAAACACATTTGTTTTCATAAGAAACTCCTGAGACCCTTCACCAATGCCATTACCATACAATATATGACTTGTGATGTCTTTCATATTTGTTTTGTTTACATTATTAAACCATTATATATATATACATTATATAATATGATGTATATTATATAATATATATATCTCATAGGTTGGTAATCTGTATATATGTGTAATATATATATGTATATATATAATATTGTTAGTATGTCAGAAGAACTCATCTCTGCAAATGTTAATAAGCAAGTTTGACTGAGTCAATGAATATATGACTCGTTGTGGGGATCAGACAAATACGGAGTTGCCGGCGCTTAAAACTCTATGTATTAGAGAAGGATCTCGTGCACTACAGAGGGTTGTTTACATTTCGATATAAAACTTTGCCGTTAGGGATTTAGATGGCATACATAAAAGAAAACATCTCTTACTGAAACAAAATAGAATTTCACCCTTAGATAATATGAGGTATATCATAGATACATTGAAATTAAAGATCCTTATTCTAATAACCATCTTTGATTATTCTCACATCCCTCTTAATTAAGATGGTTGTGATCTGAGAATCTATCCTATGATACACTTAAAAACTTCTAACTTCTTCTGGTTACGGTTTTGTAAATATATCTGCTGGATTTTGTTGGAGGAAAATAAAAATAACTTTAACATTACTCTTCTCTAAACTCATCTCTAATGAAAGGTATGACGAAATATCAATATGCTTTGATCTGTGGTGATTTTTACTGGATTGTGGCAAGGATTAATAGCACCTTGGTTATCAACTCCTAAGCTACAGATTTTACTTAAATTCTAATAAATCAGATATAATTTGTCTTAGGAACTTTGCTCCTGGAATGGCGTAATTAAGGGCCATGTATCTCTGCTTCAAAAGATGAAAGTGCTTCTTTACTTCTCCATGATATAAGTTTAAATTACCATCATTGTGTAATTGGAAACAATATCCTTGATATGCTTTTTTCTTGTCTTCTGATTATCCTCAGTATGAATCACAATATTCTCTGGAGTGAAACTGCTTCATCTGACTTTCTAAATGTAAGACCATATGTCATGGTCCTTTCAAGTACTTAAGAACATGTTAGCAGAATTAATTGAGCTTTTGTGGGTTTTGACATTATATTGTGAAAGTTTTGTAAACCACATAGCACAAGTCTGGACCTAGTACCTGTCAGCATATATGAGACTACAACTATTTCTCTATAAAGACTTTTGCAATAAACTCATAGATCCTACTGTTGAGGTGTTTATAATACTGGTATATTTCTGCATAACAATCGACATGTTGAATCTTTCCAAAATATTTTATACATATTTGGTTTGATCACCTCAATGTAATTTTACCAGTAAACAAATGACTAAATCATTCTAAATTTTTGACAAAGAGATTCCTGTTATATTTGGTCATCAGGGACATGTTACTGACTAGCAATAATTAAAGTCATCCACCCATAAGAGCACAATATCACTGTGCCTAACATGTTTTAGATACCGATAATGATCACTGTGTGATTGTTTGAATCATTCTGAAATAAGAATTTATGGATTACATATTCAACACCTCACTTTGTTCGAACTTAAAGTGACTTTTCAGTTTACAGTACAAAACATTTCCATCACTATCTTTGTCCTCATTAAACTTCAGGTGTTCTACATAAATTTCATGATCAATATCAGCATTCAAATAAGCCGTTTAACATCCATTTGGGTATGACCTTGTTTTTCTGTACAGCTACATCAATAAAACCAAGTAAAGCTCGGAAGTGTAGACATTCTTGCTGTTGCGTGCAAAAGTCTCTCCGTAGTCGATGTCTGTTAACTGAGAATATCCTTTGGCGATGTTAATTGCTTTGTATTTCTTTGCATTTGGTCCAGTTTTTACTTGATAGACACCCATCTTCGCCTACAGCGGTATGTGTCTCAAGGCAGTTGGAAGTTCATAGGTGTTTGTCTTGAAGTGAAGATATTTCCTCGTCCATTGCTTTCTTCCACTGGGGTACCTCTGGAGATGAAAAGCTCTGATAGGTGGCTGGTACTGGGTATATGACACTTGGTAGCAATGATGTATAACGCTATTATGTGTCAACATGGCGATAATTTCGTCCAGTTCACAGTAATGTAGTTATCGAATTTGAGGTTTCTGTCTTTCTCGAGTTGGAATATCTTTCTTCACTTGGTTATCTGGTGGCTTGTCTTGATTTTCTTGAAGGGATTTTTGCTGAAAGTCTAGTCTCCACAATATGTCATATTTCATCTGAGGTTTGTCGTCAGTTGTGGCTCAGCTTATTGGGTAAGTTTTACATGAAACTTAACACATCTTATTTTCTTTACTGTTTTAGTTTTGGGAAAAGTAAATCAAGGAGGCTGGACTATGGTTCATCATAGCCCACAAATATTCCTCCCTATCTGGGATCAAGTTCTGTTCTCTGTTCATATGCAAAACATCTTACTCCAAAAATAATTCATTTTGCTGATGTTTGGGCATCTTCCAGTAAGCATTTCTTACTGGAGTCTTCTGAATATGGGATTATAACACCTGCTCCTATATAACAAGCAGCCTTCACAGCTAAGCCCACATATCTTTGGGTAATTTGGACTCAACAGTAAACATAGAGCCATGTCAAAAAACTGATTGTGTGATCTCCAACGTTCCATTTTGATGTGGAGAGTAGGGTTGCAGAAAATCTGTTTAATCTTATCTTATAAGGGTATTTCAATTCCTGATGTAATTCTGTTCCATGGTCACTCTAGTCTTTTTATATTGCATATGGGTCCTGTTTCTGCAAGATACCTTCTTCATTACAGTACTATATCACCCTTATTTCTAAGAGGTAGATTCTAAGAGCTCCTGATAGTCATCTATAAAGATACGTATCTGTAACTCCTTTATCTGCTGGAATCAATAGGTTCCAACTATATTACAGTGTACTAATCCAAAGGTTTTGCTTCAGCTATTTTTTGTCAGGCTTTCTATTTTATAACTGTATCATCTTACCAAGAACACATGTGGACCGCTAAACGTTCTCTTACTCAATATGTGAAAACCCATCAACAGTTGCTTCAATTTTTACACATCTGCCTAGATTTTATGCATTCCTCTAGGTGTGCTGGCTTCCCTAATGGATCTTGTTCGAGTTTCTCCATTTAGAGTTTTTGTTTAGCTTCCTCTACGTAGTAGGACAACAATTTGTTTTTCTCTATAATGTCGAATATCCTGCCATCCTTGGTAATAGTGAGTGCCATTAGGTGAAAAAGTAATGCTGTGTACATTCTTAAATGGCTTTCCATACTACATGAGTCTTGTTTAAATCTGGTATGTATAGGCATCTTTTAAACCACAATACTTCTTGAGTTGCCTTCTCGATCTTGGATACAGTCCTTGACATCACCAACTCCTGTACAGTTCCTGGCTGCCTTTGGCATCTACAGCTCTATGTAATGGTTTTGGGGATCAAAAGACTCTTGAAATCTCGCAATTTTGGGTCATTACTCTATGTGTGAAGTGCAAACCACTGTCAATCTGAGTAAATTTTTCTGCTTCTAAGCTGATATATTTTGTTTTCCAATGTCACAACAACCTGAGGTCCCTTCAACATGGTCGTAACCTTGATGAGTGTTTACATGGAAAGAGTTTCAAGTTTGTTCTTCGATTGTGTCATTTGCAGAATTTACTGAGTTTATTACTTTCCTGAGTTCTCGCTCTGCAAATCGCAGTATTGTGAGTCGGGGGATGATGAAGTTCACACCATTTTTATTTATTCTGAGGTTTGTTTACTTTTAAACTCACCACCCCCTTTTATAGCATTTAAAGCAAAAATGGCCTGGTTCACCACACTTAAAAGCATCTCTTATGTTTAAACTGTGCTTTGCCATGGGCAACCATTTACTCTTTCATTATCAGAATCTTCTCTGAGGCTATCTTCATGACTTAATAAAGTGTATTTATCCCAATGTAATCATATGGAAGGGTTCACTTGATAAGCACTTCTACAAAATTCTTGTACTTAGGTGGAAGTCCTTTCAGGGTTACTTGTCACCAAGAGGACGATCACTAACACTCTCACCTGATTCTCTTAGTGCTGACATACTACTCTTCTATGGGACGGAACAGATACTCTGTAACCACTGCCATCTTACAGGTCTTTTGTTATAAATGACCCCCCATAATGCATATAAACCTGTGGTTTTTTCTCCATGTAATACTTTAAGCCACTTCAAAGCTTTCCACACCGTCTCCTCTGCTTCAGTTCTATCATGTCAAGTAGGACGTTCTGCAGACACCTTTTAGATGACGTAGATTGATTAATTTGGCATTCTCCAGATTATAACATCTGGGCGTTCGAAGCATATTTATCAAACGCGAGATGTAGGTCTCATAACATACAAAGCGCCTTGAAACTGTTCTTGCCACAAGTAATAATTATCCGCATTACCCCATCCAAAAACTGCTTAAAATTGGCCATAACTGGTGGTATGCAGAAGAAAACTCATCTTCTCTGCTTGTAATAAGCAAGTTTGAGTGGTCAATGCATATATGACTCGTTTGGGGATCAGTAAAAATGCGGAGTTGCTGCGCTTAACTCTATGTATTGAGGAGGGAGCTACGGGGCACTACAGAGGGTTGTTTACATTTCGGATATAAAACTTTGCGTTAGATGGCATACATAAAAAGAAACATACTCTTGCTGAAACAAAATAGAATTTTCGCCTTTAGGATAATAGAGGTATATCATAGAACATTAAATAAAGTATCCTTATACTAATAAACATCTTTGATTATTCTAACATAAACACAAACACACGCACAAACCACACACACACAACACACACACACACACACACACACACACACACACACACACACACACACACACGCACGCACGCACACACGCACGCGCGCCACACACACGCACGCGCGCACACCCCACGCACGCGCGCACACACACGCACGCGCGCGCACACACCACACACACACACAACACACACACAACCACACACATATGTGTGTGTGTGTATATATATATTATATATTATATATATATATTGTAATATGTATATTAAAAAATATAAATTTATTGATATGTTTATGTATTTGTATGTATATGTATAATATATTTGTGTGTGTGTGTCTGTTTTTTAGAAAAAAAAAACACATTTCAAAAACTGTTTTTTCTACCATAGTTTATAGCACGGAAAGAGGTGTTTTACCCTTCATATTATATTATATATATATATTTATAATATACATATATTATATTATATATATACGATATATATATCAGAAGCAGTAACACTCAGCTATGCTATATTGATGCATAGGCTATAAAATGTAACCTGTTATTTAGGATGCAGGAAAATCTAAGGGAATAAAACCACAAAAAAAATTTGGTGGCGCTGAGGCTGTAGTTTGTAGTTGTGTGTGTAAGGAGTCCAGTACTGTGGACTGATCTTGGGTGGTCGTTACTTTAAATCGGCTAAGATACTAAATCGCCTCCTGAAACGTCACCTCAGCATCCATACACTCCGAACACCCAGCCCCTGTCTAAGTGGCCGGCATCCCCGGTCTGCCTTCAGAGGCAGGTAGCTTGGAGCATCGTTGAGAGAAGGTGAATCAGTGTTGACTCCAGGAACTCATTAGAGAAAACTGCGTAATTAAGTAAGAACTATAAAAGGATTTGAGAGTTATCTGTCTTAGTATTATTACGAGTTAAAAAACTATAGGTTCTAGTTCGCTTCTCCCGAGTTAGGGGAAGATGGGCCAAGGTACTTCAGTCCATTTGTAAGCATTTATACGAAGGTAAATTGTAAGTTCTTTTTGCCACACAATGTTCAATAACCCATTTTTATCATTCCTACATTATAGGACAATGAACAAGAGGAACAGATATATGGGAGGGAGGAAACAGTGTTATGACGAAAACAAAAAGAAACTACATTTACACCAGTGAAATAACTCGAAGTACATAGACACGAAAAATACAATATCTATTAAAGAAGAACCTGTTAGTCTCTTGGACAATAATGATATATATTAAAATATATATATATATATTATATATATATTATATATATATAATAAATATATACATATATATATATAATATATATATATATATATATATATATATATATATTATATCTATATATATATAGATATATATATACATACATATACAATAAAATATACACATAAATATGTGTATATATAAAAATACTGTATATACACACAATATATTTGTAAATATATATACATATAAATAAATATAATTACACAAACAAACACACACAACACACACACATATGTATATATATATATATATATATATATATTATATATATCATATTATATATATAATATCTTATTATATAGATATATATATAATTATATCTATCTATATAGATATATATCGTATATTATATTATTATATATAAAATATTGTATATATATATGTCTTATATATATTTATGATATTATATATATTATATTTACTTATATTTTATTATATTAATCTTTATTCTTTGAGAGTGTGAGTGCTCCTTAGTTTCTACGATTTGCCTCTGGAAATGTCTTCCGCTCGTTTCCCTCCTTTTTCAGAAATTATTCGTTCAACTTTTTCTACAAAACATATTGTATAATTGGTCCTTTATTTTGTTTATTTCCCTCATTTTCTTACTTTTTTTTTTTCCTCGTTTTCCATCGTTTTGTTGACATCCTTTTAAAGGTTTGCATCGTTGTCCCTCTTGTGGAAAGCTG
>NC_051401.1:48262082-48303036 GCF_015228065.2 Penaeus monodon | reverse complement strand
AAAGGGAAAAAAAAAAAAAAAAGGAGAAAAATGGTTTAAAAGGTTGGAAATAGAAGTTTAAATAGATTGACAGAAAAAAATTTTAAAAAGGGAAAAAAAGAATGAAAAAAGTTGACAAAAAGGGAATGTTTAAAAAGATTGACAAAAAAATTTTTAAAAAACAAAAAAAGAATGTTTAAAAGGTTGACAAAAAGAAGTTTAAAAGTTGAAGAAATGGAATTTTTAAAAAAGATTGAAAGAAATAATTTTTAAAATTTGAGACAGAGGGAAATGTTTAAAAAATATTAAAAAAACAAATTTTTTTAAAAGTTGGAAAAATGGAGAAAAAAGGAAAAATTGAATTTTTTAAAAAGAAAAAAGAAGAAAAAGGGAAAAATAAATTTTAAAAATTACAAAAGAATTTTTAAAAAAATTAAAAAACGAATTTTTAAAAAAGTTTACAAAAATTTTGGGGAATTTATTAGCTAAAGAAAAATGTTATCAAAGTAGCTAAGCTTTTTTATAGGGAATTATGAAATTTTATTATTTTTAAAAGAAAAAAAAAAAAGGAAAAAAAAAAAAAAAAATATATAATAAAATATTACAAAAAAAAGGTATAATTTTTTGTAGTAATTTTTTCATTATTTTAAAGGGATTAAATAATAATTTTTGAGAAAAAAAAATGTAGCCAGGAGAAATTACTTATAAAAGGGAAAAAATTTAAAACCCCAACAAATATATTAAAAAAAATACATATTTTTTAAAGGAAAAAAAAAAAGGGGAATAATTATCATTTAGCAGGGAACAAAATTTTATATTATAATTATTATATTATTTTTTTTTATTATTATTATTATTATTATTTGCAGGGCAAAACAATATAAAAAAGTAGAAAGGAAAAATTTTAATTATTTTTATTAGCGGGGCAATAAAAAATCAAGAAAAACAAAAAAATATTCCGGGGCAATAACCCCTTTAACAACGGAAAAATTTATAATTTTTTACCAAAAAAAAAAACTTATAAACCAAAGTTTTTATATTTTTATTTTTTTTTTTTTTTTAAAATTTTTTTCGGACAACTTATTTTTTCCTACAAATCTTTTTTACAATTTAAAATCGTCTACACAACAAACCCACTATTCCACCTTTCCACCCCAAACACAAAAAATTTTTCCCCCCCTACCTCCCCCCCTCCCTCCCACCCCATCTTCCCCCAAAAACCCTTCCCCTTTTTTTTTTCCCCACCTTTTTCCCCCCCTTTTCCCCCACCTTTCCCCTTCCCTCCCACCTTCCTTTCTTCCCCTTTTTTTTTCCCCTTTCCCCTTTACTTCCCTCCCCCCCCCCCCCCTTTCCTTTTCACCCCCCCCCCCCCCTTTTTCCCTTTTATTTTTACCCCCTTTTTTTTTCCCCCCTTTTTTACCCCCCTCCCCCCCTTCTTTTCCCTTTATCTTCCCCCATTCCCCTCCCCCCCAATTAAAAAATCTTATTTTTCCCCCCCCTTTTCCCCCCCTTTTTTTTCCCCCCTTAAACCCCCTACCCCCCTTCCCCCCCCCTTTCCCCCCCTTTTTTTTTTTTTTTAAATTTTTTTTTTGAAATTTTTTCCCCCCCAAAAAAACCCCCCCCCCTTTTTTTTAATGGGGGGGGGGGAGGGGGAAAGGGGGGAAAAATTTTAAAGGGGAAGGGTTAGGAGTGGTGTTGGGTGGGGAGGGAGCTTTAGGGGCAAATTTTTTTTGGGCATTTTGGGGGGGGCGGGGGGGGGGGGGGGGGAAAATAGGTAATTTGGGGGGGGGGGGGGGAAAAAAAAGGGGGGGGGGGGGGGAAAAGGGGGGATAAATTTTTTAAAAAGGGGGGGTTTTTTTTTAAGGGGGGTTTTTTTTTTGGGGGGGGGGGAATTTTTTTTTAAAAATTTTTTTTAATTTTTTAAAAATTTTTTACACATGCGGAAAGGGCTAAAAAAGGACCACAACATTTTGGGGGTTTTATATTCATAATAAATAAACATACGCGCATATTGTGTGTGTGTCCGTACATCATGCGCATTTTTGAAGTGTGTATCATTATCAAACATTTTTTTTTACTTCCTTTGTCTGTTTTTATGTGATTGTTACTATTTCATCTTTTTTTATATTAATTATTATAATTTTTTATTACCACATTTATTATCATAAAAATTTTTCGTTGTTGGGGTTTTTTGTAGTTTTTATTACCATTTCAATTTTATATTTCCATTTTTATTACCTTTATTATTGCCATCTTTTTACCCTTTTTATTTCCCTTTTTTATTACCCTTATTTTACCTTTATAAATTTTTTATTTTTTTAGTTTTATCATTATTGATAAAACCATTATCATTATCGTCATTTTTAAAAATCATTTTTATAAAAAATAGCAGTATCATTTTTTCATATTCTTATTTTTCTCTTCTAATTTTTAATTACCCTTTTTAATTTTGTAATATTTCCCTCTTTGTAATTAAGATTCAGATAATTATCCACAATTTTTCCCAACATTAAGCTCCTTGAAAAGATACTTCCGGGACTTTTTCAATCATTTCTGGAAATAAGTTTAATATATGGGGCTATATGTACTGAAAATAGAATGCATACTTTGTAGAAGTATGCATATGTATACTTTTTTTTATTTTTTTTTTATAAAAGATATGATATTAACTTTTTTTACTTTTATTTTATTTTAAAAGATTGCAAAGTATACTTTTTTTACTTTTTTTTTATTAAATAGTTTATATGAACTTTTTTTTTCTTTTATTCTATTTAAAAAATATGCTATGTTACTTTTATACCATTTTTTTTTTTGTGAGAGTTTAAATAAGTAAAAGTAAATTTGGAAATTTGATTAAGCATCTAATTTGGATTAGAATTTGAAAAAAGTGATCATATTAACCCAGTATCGTAATTAGAAAATGATGCTATAATTTGGTATAATTTAAATAATTTTCTAAATGCTTAGAATTTGAGAGGGGAAATTTTAAAATGATAAAATCTGAAGTAAAATAGAATAAAATTTTTAAAAAATTGTTTTCATTAGGATTCCCCTACAATGAAAGAGATAACCTAATGAAGGAGAGAAAAGTTTAGATAAAGTTAATAGTTAAAGAGTTACCCGTTTAAAAATTAGAGTTATTGCTGAATATATGGGTATGACAGAGGCCTATTTTTTAATACGCTGTTATTTTGTATAATATGTTAACATTTTCTTTTTTTCTGCCCCTGCCCTTTTTGTAGTGTTTTGTCTCTTTCCCCATCGAAGTGAGATGAGTGTTAGTTTGGGAAATTTGCAATGCGCGAAGAGGGGCAGGATTTTAAAATGTATATTGCATTTTATCTCTCGTCCTTCTCTTCTTTCAATTTTTTTGTCTTATGGTTGTCATCTTTCTCCTTTTTCTTTTTTTTCCTTTTTCCCCTTTCCCCTGTTTTGGGGTGTTCTTTCTCTCTCTCTCTTCCTCTCTCTTCTTCTTTCCCTTTCTCTCTCTCTCTTCTCTTCCTTTCTTCTCTTCTTTTTCTTATTATCTATTATCGTCTCATTCTTTTCTTCCTTTATTTTTTTTCATTCTCCTCTTTTTCCGTTTTTTTTTATCCCCCTCCCTCCTTCCGTTCCCCCCTCTTCCCACCCCCTCCCCCCTTTAATTTTTTTAGATACAAATAGCAAA
This sequence comes from Penaeus monodon, assembly GCF_015228065.2. Taxonomy (NCBI): domain Eukaryota; kingdom Metazoa; phylum Arthropoda; class Malacostraca; order Decapoda; family Penaeidae; genus Penaeus; species Penaeus monodon. Next base: position 48,299,390 of record NC_051401.1, on the reverse strand, counting down.
GATAAAAAAAACAAGAAGAAAAAAAAAAGATTGCAAGCACAGAAGCATTAACCCCCCACCGCCCCCCGCCCCAAAAAAATCTAACATTACAAACCCCCACGAAGCAACATCTAACACTTCTTTTTGAGCGTCATTGAAAAAAAAAAGAAAAAAAAAAAAGAAAGAAAAAAAAGGGGGAAAAACCCCAACCATGTCTTAAAAGATTGGAAGGCAAAAATTTTCCCTAATGGGAATTTTGACAAGAAAACAGATGTTTAAAAACGATTTGACCAGAAATGGAATGTTAAAAGATTGACAGAAAGAGAATGTTTAAATAGATTGACAGAAATGGAATGTTTAAAAAGATTGACAGAAATAGAATGTTTAAATAGATTGACAGAAACAGAATGTTTAAAAAGGTTGACAGAAATAGAATGTTTAAAAAGTGCTAGCAGTCACAGTAAAAATAGCATTACTCACCCTAATTGTATTGCTATAGTCTTTGTTGTTATAGTAGAGTATATCCTCACTGTAAGTATTAGCATTAGTATTTGTTAAAAAGAAAAAAAAGAAAGAAGAAGAAGAAGAAAAAAATATATATACATACATACATATATACACATACATGCACTGGTACTTAACACTTCTCTTTGTATTCGTAATGTTTTATCATTATTGTTATACTGACTTAACGATAATAATAGTAGGACGTTTAAATGCAAATGTAGCTTCAGGAGTAGCTAGATGTAGCATTAATACTAATAGGGATAAAATTGGTAGATGCAGCAACATCACAAGTAGTATTAAAAGAAATATCACTAGTAGTGTTAAGAGCAGTATCAACAGTGGTATTATATTATTATCATTATTAGCAGGGCAACAACAATAGTATTAATAGTAGTAGGGGAGTTATTGATATTATCATTTATTATTATTATTATTATTATTATTATTTGCAGGGCAAAAACAATATCATAAGTAGTAACAGGACAGTTATTATTATTATTATTAGCAGGGCAATAACAACATCATTAGTACTAACGGAACAATTATTATTATTATTATTAGCAGGGCAATAACAACATCATTAGTACTAACGGAACAGTTATTATTATTATTATTATTATTATTATTATTATTTTTTTTTCTTATTATTATTATTATTATTATTATGCAGGACAGTAGCAATAGTATTAGTTGCACGGTGAGGGCAAAATAGCAGTAGTGTTAGCAGCTTTAGTAGGACAATAGCAGTAGCAGTAACATCAACAGAAGCACCAGCAGTATTGCCAGCACAATTTGACACCGACGATCAAGCAGGCAGGCAAGCAGCATAATGAAGCCCCTCCCCTACCTCCCTCTCCTCCACCCCTTATACACCTTACAAGGCCTTATAATCCCTCTACCTTTTCTCTCCTTTCCTCTCCCTTTACCCAACCTTCCCCTTCCGCTACACCACCCTTCCTTCTCGTTTACCCTACTCCAACCTTCTTCCTCTCTTTTAGCTTAACCCTCACCACCCTTCCCCTTCTCCTTTATCCACCCCTACCCTACCCTTCCCCCTTTATCATCTATCTTTACCCCACCTCTTTCCCTCCCCTTTACCCAACCCTACCCCACCCTTCCCCCTCCCCACCCTTCCCTCTCTCTCCCTTTCCTTTCCCCACCTCTTTCCCTCCCCTTTACCCACCTCTACCCCACCCTTCCCCCTCCCCACCTTTCCCCTTTCCTTTCCCCTTTATCTTTCCCCCTTTCCCTACCTCTTCCCCTCCCCTTTACCCTTCCCCTTTCCACGTTACCCCCTCTTTCACCCTCCTTTACCTCATCCCACTTCCACATTACTCACCCCCCCCCCATCACCTCCTTATCCCTCCCTTCACCCTCATGGATCAGCGTCATCTCCCAGCCATTGCGGATGCAGAGACGAAAGTTATTGGTTGATAAATTTCTATTTTATGGAGATTGTGTGGTGAGGCCAGTGTAGTTCGGGTCCCGGTTACTAATTGGGACGCCGGTTATGGGTCGGATATGCTGTCTTTGGGCATGCTTCTGGGGAGGGCTGGGGGGGGAGGGTAGGGGGGAGAGGGAGAGGGGTGGAGGTGGGGAGGGAGGGTTTGTGGGGGGGGAGGGGAAGGGGAGAGGGGGGGAGGTGGGGAGGGGAGGGGGAGGGAGAGAGGGGTGGAGATGGGGAGGGAGGGATGGAAGGTTGTGGAGGGGAGGGGAGAAGCGGGAATAGGAGTATAGTGATTATGGGTAAGGGAGGGAGGGCTGACTAATGACTTGAGCTAAAGTGGAGCTAGTTAGTGGGGGAACGTTGGGCCGTATATAGTCGGATTCATTAATCTTTATTTTTTTTACTGTTTTTCTACATTTTGTTGTTTTGTAATTATTATTTTTTATGATTCTTTCATTCGTTGTTTACTACCTTATCTTTATTATTTTGTTATTTTCTATTTGTATCCTTATTTTCCTAAAAAATTTTTTAGTCTTTTTTTTTATTTTTTTACTTAATTTTTAGCTTTTCTTTTTTTTTACTTTTTTTGTTTTGTTTCTTTATATTTTTTTTTTTTTTATTTATTTTTTTTTTTTTTTATTCTCTACTTTTTTTCCTTTTTTTACTTTTTTTTTTTTTTTTTATTTTTTTACACATGCGGAAGAGGCATAAGAAACGGACCACACACACATACGTATATGTGGGTATGTGGATATTCATAATAAATAACACATACGCCGCAATATATGTGTGTGTGTCCGTACCATACATGCGGCATTACTTGAATGTGTGTATCATTATCAATCATTATATTTACTATCCATTAGTCTGTATTATGTGATTGTTACTATATCACTGCTTTTATTATATTAATATTATTATAATAATTTATTTACCACATCATTATCATAACATATCGTTGTTGGGGTTTTTTGGTATGTTTTTATTACCATTACAATTTATACTATTACTCATTATTATTACCTTTATTATTGCCATCATTATTACATTATTATTACCTTTATTATTACCATTATTTTACCTTATCATTGTGATTTTTAGTAGTTTTATCATTATTGATAATACCATTATCATTATCGTCATATTAATATTATCATTGTTATAAAAGTAGCAGTATCATTATTTTCATTATTCTTATTATTCTCCTTACTACTATATTATATTACCCTTTAATTCTTGCTAACTATTACATCTTTGTAATTAAGATTCAGATAAATTATCCACAACTGTCCTAACATTAAGCTCCTTGAAAAAAGGATTACTTCCGTACTTTTGCAATCATTTCTGGAAATAAGTTTAATATTATGGGGCGTATACTGCTACATGAGAAATAGATATGCATACTTTGATATGATAGTATGCATATGTATACTTTTTTTTACTTTTTTTTATATAATAGATATGCATATGTATACTTTTTTTACTTTGATTCTATTATAATAGATATGGCATTATGTATACTTTTATTACCATTTTTTTTTCTGTGAAGAGTCAAAAAGTAAGTAAATGTAATTTGGAAATTTGATTAAGCATGCTAATTAGGATTAGAATTAGAACTAGTGATCATATCTAACGAGTATCGTAATTAGAAACTGATGCTATAATTGGCTATAATTAAGTCAATTGTCTAAATGCTTAGAATTTGAGAGGAAAAGTTTATGAAAATGATCAAAATCTGGAAGTAAAATAGAAATAAATTTTGAAAAAATTGGTACATTATGGATTCCTCTACAATGATAAGAGATATACCTGAATGAAGGAGAGATAAAGTGATGATAATGTTAATAGTTCAACAGAGTTACCAGTGAAAATATCTAGAGCTTATATGCTGAATATGATGGATATGGACTAGAGGCCTATTGTATTTAATACGCCTGTTATTGCTGTATGAATATGTTAACATTTTCTTTATTTTCTGCCTCTGCCATTTTTGTAGTGTTCGTCTCTCCTCAGCTCGAAGTGAGATGAGTGTTAGTCTTGGGGAAAATTTGCAATGTCGCTGAAGAGGACAGGATTGTAAAATGTATATTGCATTTCATATCTCTCGTCCTCTCTCTCTCTCTCTCAATTTCTTTGTCTTACTGGCTTTGTCATCTTTCTCGCTCTTTCTCTTTTTTTTCCTTCTTTCCCTCTCTCTCTGTCTGTCGGTCTGTCTCTCTCTCTCTCTCTCTCTCTCTCTCTCTCTCTCTCTCTCTCTCTCTCTCTCTCTCTCTCTCTCTCTCTCTCTCTTCTCTATCTATCTCTATCTATCTATCTATCTTGTCTTCATTCTTTTCTTCCTTTATTTTTTCTCATTCTCGTTCTCTTTCTCACGCTTTCTTTCTTTCTATCCCTCCCTCCCTCCTTCCGTTCCTCCCTCTCTCCTACCCCCCTCCCCATTCACATTTTCTCTAGATACAAATAGCAAAGATAAAAAAAACGAAGAAGAAAAAAAAATGATTGCAAGCACAGACAGCATTACCCCGCCCACACGCCCCACGCCCAACACCTCTAACCACTTACAACCCACACGAAGCAACATCTAACACATTCTTTTGAGCGTCATTGAAAAAAAAGAAAGAAAAAAGAAAGAAAAAAAGAAAAACAACATGGTCTATGAGTGAGCATTTTCCTCTCATGGGAATCTGCATAATCTCTGTTGATCGTCTTGCAAGAGATGTGGCAAGGTTGCAAAAAGTTGATTGCAAGCTATAAAGTGGTAATAATAAATAGTGTGCGTGTTTTATATTGCATATTTTTTTTACATGTTTGGCTTATTCTTTGTCTTCTTGGCGGGGGAGGAGAGAAGAGGAGGGGGAAAGAAGAGGAAGGGAAAGAAGGGGAAGGAGGTGGGGAGGGGGGAGGGGGGAAGAAGAGGAAGGAGGTGGGGAGAGGGGATGGGGGAGGGGGAGGGGGAAGGAGAGGAGAAAAATAGGGGAGATGGTGGTCTTTTTGGAGTCCCTTTGTGTGAGAAGCGACTTTGATCTCTATGGCTTCGTTGCAGAGGAGTCGAATTGGTTTGCCATGTAGAGATCGTGTATATTAAAAGAGGGAGAAAGCAGCTGGAGAAGAATGAGATAGAGAAAGAGATAACAGATGTGTAATTTAATGTATATATTTATAAATATATACATATATATATATAATATCTATATATAAATATATTATATAATTGATATATCTATATATATATATATATATATATATATATATATATATATATATTATATATGTATATATATTATATATATATATATATATACAACGTATATATATGCAATATAATGTGTGTATGTATATGTATATATATGCAGCTGTTGTGGGTGTGTGTGTGTCTTTTTCCGGTTTTTGTGTTTGTGTGTGTGGTATGTGTGGTGTGTGGTGTATGGTGTGTGTGTGTGTGTGTGTGTGTGTGTGTGGTGTGTGTGTGGATGGGGGGGTGTGGGTGTATATACATATATATGGTGTATATATAATATATACTATATACATATATACTTATATACCTAGTATATATACATATATACATATGTATGTATTACACACACACACACACAACAACCCACACACACACACACACACACACCACACACACATATATATATATATAATATATATATATATATATATATATATATCTATATTAATATATTATTTCTATATATATATATACTAGAATATATATATATATATTATATTATATATATATATATATTTATATATATATATATATATATAATATATATATATATATATATATATATATATAATATAAATAATATATATATATATATATATATATAAAAAAGGCGTATCACAACTTGCTAATTACCAAGTACCCCAAAATATTATTTGGAAATACGAATATGGCCTGTTTTGAAACGAATTTATGCAGAAACAAAAAATATAATAATAAAGAAATGATGAAATAGAAGAAGATAAATAGATAAATAGGCAAAGGTGTCGATAATAAGCATAGCCAGGATTATCAGTTTTAGATCAATTATTTTAGACTTTCATCTTAAGAAAAAGGATAAAAGGATAAAACCATGTATGAATGTCGGTGATGATGGTGGCGGTGGTGGGTGGGTGATGATGAAAGTGATGATGGTGATGATGATGAAAATGATGGTGATGATAATGAAAATGATGGTAGTGATGATGATGATGATAATGCAAATGATGATGGTGATGCCTCTCTCTTGATGATGACATGGTACCCCGGGGGTGACGATGATAATGGGATTTAACAGTGATTATATTGATATATAATGTAGGGCAGTGTGTAATCACACAAGATAATGAAACTTTCAATTGATATAAACATTGTTTATGTTATATCATGGTGGACGGTGGATGATAGTGACGAAGATAATGACAATTGTGACAATGATGATAGTGCCTAAAGATAATGACACTGGTAATTATGATAAAAATACAGATTCCAGTTAAGCTCATAAAACCTTAACAGATTATCTTATCGGACACCGAAAAAATCGTGATATAACAAAAAAATATTCAAACGAGTGAAAAAAAAAAGTATTGAAAGCCAGTGTTTTCCTCATAAATTCGTATCTGAAAGTGTTGCATATGTTAAATTCATGATAATTGGCTTTCTATTCATAGTGGGTTGGTTATTTACTGGCACTTGATCACGAAAGCAAAACTGTAGATGCCTGTTTACTTATCGTATTTATGGGAAGATATGTACCCAATGTTGCAGAAAATAAGTATTCAAAGATACGTAAAATCACATGTGTACAATATATGGGCACTTACATGCACGGACATGCATAAGCTCATACTTACAAAAGGATAGTCACACCCAGACATAAGCAGCACACAGGGACAGGCATGCATAAGATGTCTGTCTGTCAGTTTGTTTGTATATCTGTCTGTCCCACCTCTCTCTCTCTCTCTCTCTCTCTCTCTCTCTCTCTACTCTCTCTCTCTCTCTCTCTCTCTCCTCTCTCTCTCCTCTCTCTCTCCCTCCCTTTCCTCATCCCCCACACACGCGCACACACACACACACACAACACACACACACAACAACACATACACACACACACACACCACACACACACACCACACCACACACACACACACACACCACACACAACACACACACCAGACACACAACCACACACACACACACAAACACAAACACACACACACACCACAAACACACACTCAAACGCAAACAAACATGAACAAAAAGTCCCTCCCAAATTAAATGCTGGTTCACTCTTCTCAAATATTAATCTGATTAAAACCCTTCTTTCGCTGACCAAGGTAAAAACTCCTCAGGCAGGATATTTGGCTTCAACATCTTAGAAAAATATTTGAGTTTTGCATGTTGGACACAGAAAGGACGGGGGAGGGGGATGGGTAGAGGTGGGGGTGAGGGGGGTGTAGGGCTGAGTGGGGGAAGGGGGAGTGTGGGTGAACGGTCGAGGTGGGGGGAGGGTGGTGTATAGGGCCTGAGTGAGGGGAGGGGGTTTATGGGTTGAGGTCGGGGGAGGGGGAGGGGTAGTTGAAACGGTCTGAGGTGGGGAGGGGAGGGGGTGAATGGGCTGGAGGTAATACACATTTTGGGGGATGGGGGACGGGGGGTGTATGGTCTGAGGTCGGGGGTAGGGGGGGGGGCTGTGAACGGTTGAGGGTTGGGGGGGGAAAGGGGGAGGCAAGGAAAGGATTGAAGGGGGAGAGTGGTAAGAATGAGAAGGGGGAAGGAGTTAAGAGGAAGAAGGAGAAAGAGGAAGAAGGGAAAAAGAGGAGGAAAATAAGGAGGTTGAGAGGGAAGAAGACAAAAATAGCCAAAACAAGGAAAATAAACAAAACAACAACAACAAAAACAGTAACGATGATAAAGATGATACTAATGATGATGATAATGATGAGTGTACATAAACAGGGGTATAAAGGGATAATGAGATAATAACAATTGTAGTAGGACTGATTAATAATAACAATGTAATTGTTTATAATAGTGATAATAATGTAATAGTAATAGAACAGTTATAAAATAATAGTAATACTACATAAAAACTCTCTTCTTTTAACCGGTAGGCCATGTCTGAGCCCCGTGGTCACAGCATGATTACTCATTTTTTCATGTTGTGATGCTCTCGGAGTGAGTACGTGGTAGGCGTCCCCAGTCCCATTTCCACAGAAGAGTGCCGGTGTTACCTTTGTTTAGGTAATCATTCTCTCTATTTTAATCCGGGCTTGGGGACCCGCACTTGACTTTTGGGCTGGCTTGGCACCCAGTGGCTAGGTAGGCAATCGAGGTGAAGTCCTGCCCAAGGGAACAACGCGCCGGGCGGTGACTAAACCCTCGAACTCCAGATTGGCCGTCGTGACAGTCTTGAAGTCTGATAACTCTAACCATTCGGCCATCGCGGCTTTTACAAATATACTACTACTAAATAAATAATAAAGGTGATTAATTTAGATAAATAAAAATGATATTAACAATATTGTAACTATGATAGGAATTAATAATTGATAATAATAATAATAATAATAAATAATAATAATAATAATAATAATATGATATAAAATAAATAATTAATTAGTAATACTATAGTATAATATAGCAATAGCAGAACCGGGTAAATAGAGTGGTGACTCGAAAAAAACACCTGGCGGAAGGCAACGGCAAACCACGCTCTAAATGGCCAAAGAAAATCATGGAAAATCCATGATCGCCAAAGTCCTTGTAAGGACATTGCACTTGGAAAAGAAAATGAATTAGTAATGATTAATGATGATTGTGATAATGGACAATGGCAATGACAATAATGATAACAAAAATTAGTAATAACAATAATAATGATAATACACTACTACTGATGTTGATGATTATACAATGTCAATAAACGATTAATGTGACAGTAGAAGACAAGTGCTAACAACGCAAATAAAACGAACTTCAAATACACTAGTCACAATGCACAAGCTCCATCCTTTCAATAACGGCAAATCACCTTGCATCACATTTGAATCTAGACCACCCAGACACCACGTGAAGGAGTCAAGTCAAGTTCTAGATTGGACCAAGACGTCTAAGAAGGCTTGCAAACAACTTGCAATTTGCCAAAGGGGTATATGGTATATTGCAACGTTTTTTGGTGAACACTCCTGCAATTCGAAAATGACCTGCAAAGGTTGGCAGGTAAATTTGGGGACAGTTTTGCAGGAATGTCGTGTGTACGTACAGGACGTGCACAGGAATACTATTAGATATAAGTAACACACCACGTGTAACACGCAGTCGTAACAACAAATGGGGTATTAGAAATTAATAGATAGATTAAGTAGATGAACAAAGATTTAAGTTTTAAGGATAGCGATTGTATTTACTACTATCTATCTATTTAAAATCTATAGGTATGTAGAACATAAAGACAGACACATATAATGCAGGATAAATGTAGTATGTATAGGTAGGTATATATATATATATAGATCTATATATATATATATTAATATATATATATATATATTATATATATTAGATAATTAATAGATATCTAATATGTATATATATATATAGATAATAGAATATTGGATATAGTATATATATACATAGGAAACGAACACGTGTATACATACAACACAAACATATAATATATATAGATAGATATAATATATATATAGATAATAGATATATATATTAGATATATTATAATACACACACACACACACACCCACCACACACACACACACAAACACACACACCAGACACACACACACCACACACACACACCCACACCACACACACACACACACACCACACACACACACACACACACACACACACCACACACAAACACACACACACCCACACATCACCACACCACACACACACCACACCATATATGATATATATTTATTATATATTATAAATAAAATAAATAAATATATATAATATATATATATCATATATATTATTTATATAAATATATATAAATAAGATAGATATATATATAATATATATATATATTATATATATTAGGATATATATATATATATTATATATATATATACATATTACACGCACACGGGATACATACAACAAAACACAACACACACCAGATCTAATATATATATAAGATATGATATAATATATATATATTAGATATATATATATATAAACACACACACACACACACAACACACCACAACAACACACACAACACACAACACACACCCACACACACACAACACCACTCACTCAACACCACACACACACAAACAAAACACACACACACACACACACACACACACACACACACACACACACACACACACACACACACACATCTATGTGTTTGTATGATGTGTACATGTATGTATTATGAGCGTATGGATAGATAGATAAATGAATAGATAGATAGATAGACAGATAAAGAGATACATGAATAGATAAACATACTGACAGATAGATAGACAGATAGAAGGATAATGAGATAAAGAGACAGACAGATAGAAAGATAAATGTATAGATACGTAGACAGATAGGAAGATAAGGAGAAAGATAGACAAATCCTTAGATAGATAAATAGGCATACATATATGTGTATATATCTATATCTATCTATCTATCTGTCTTTCTCTCTCTCTCTCTCTCTCTCTCTCTCTATCTCTCTCTTTCTCTCTCTCTCTCGCTCTCTCTCTCTCTCTCTATATATATATAATATATATATATTATTATATATATATAGTATATATATTATATATATATATATATATATATAATAAATATATTATATGACATATAACGTATATATATACAAAGTTAAATATACATATACGGAAGTATATCAGTATACATAATACGTATAGGGATATATATAACGTATATGTATATAAGACGATAGGTAATATATATAGGTAGATACATATATATATATATATATAATTATATAATATATATAGATATATAGGAATATATATATAAGATATAGAGAGAGATGAGAGAGGGACGGAGATGAGGGGAGAGAGGAACGAGAGGAGATGAGTGAGCAGAGAGTGAAAAGAGAGAGAGGAGAGAGAGATCGAGTAGAGAGAGAGAGAAAGACAGATAGATAGATAGATATAGATATATACACATATATGTATGCCTATTTACCTATCTAAGGATTTGTCTATCTTTCTCTTTATCTTCCTATCTGTCTACGTATCTATACATTTATCTTTCTATCTGTCTGTCTCTTTATCTCATTATCCTTCTATCTGTCTATTGCTATCTGGTCAGGTATTGGTTATCTTATTCATGATCTCTTTATCTGCTATCGATATCTATTCATTTAGCTGCTATCCCTTACCGCTCATAATACATACATGTACACATCATACAAACACATAGATGTGTGGCTTGTGTGGCGTGGGGTGGTGTGTGTGTATGTGTGTGTTGTGTGTGTCGGGGTGTTTGTGGGTGTGTTGCTGTGGGTGTTGTTGGTCATGTGTGTGTGTGTGGTGTGTGTGATTGTGTTGTGTGTGGTGTATATATATATATATCTAGATATATATATATATATGATATAATATATATTATATATATATGTGTGTGTCGTGTGGGTGTTGTATACACGTGTGGCGTGTATATGTTATCTATATATATATATATATAATATTATAAGATATAATATATATATATTATATTATATAATATAAATTATATGTATATATATTTATATATAGATATATATATATATATATATGTGGTTGTGTTGTGTGTGATGTTGTATGTGTGTGTGTGTGTGTGTGTGGTGTGTGGTGGGTGTGTGGTGTGTGTGTGTGTGTGTGGCTGTTGTGTGTGTGTTGTGTGTGTGTGTATATATTATATATATATATATATATATATATATATATATATATATATATATATATGTATGTATGCACGTGTGCGTGTATATGTATATATATATATATATATATATATATATATATATATATATATATATATATATATATATATATATTATAATCTTCTTCTTTTAACGGTAGGTTCATGTCTGAGCCGCCGTGGTCACAGAATGATACTTAGTTTTTTCATGTTGTGATGCTCTTGGAGTGAGTACGTGGTAGGGTCCCCAGTTCCTTTCCATTGAGAGTGCCGGTGTTACGTTTTTAGGTAATCATTCTCTCTATTTTATCCGGGCTTGGGACCAGCACTGACTTTGGGCTGGCTTGGCCACCCAGTGGCTAGGTAGGCAATCGAGGTGAAGTTCCTTGCCCAAGGGAACAACGCGCCGGCCGGTGACTCGAACCCTCGAACTCAGATTGCCGTCGTGACAGTGTTGAGTCCGACGCTCTAACCATTCGGCCACCGCGGCCTTGGCGATCATGGGCTACCATGATTTTTCTTGGCAATTTAGAGCGGTGGTTTGCCATTGCCTTCCGCCCGGTGTTTTTATCGAGTCACCATCACTATTTACCCGGCACTGACTTGGGCTGGCTTGGCCACCCAGTGGCTAGGGAGGCAATCGAGGTGAAGTTCCTTGCCCAAGGGAAACAACGCGCCGGCCGGTGACTCGAACCCTCGAACTCAGATTACCGTCGTGACAGTCTTGAGTCCGACGCTCTAACCATTCGGCCACCGCGTCCCCATATATATATATAGACAGATATATATAAATATGTATGTATGTATATGTATATATATGTACATATATATATATATATATATATATATATATATATATATATATATATATATATAATTATATATGTATATATACATATATATGTATATAAATATATATATATATATATATATATATATATATATATATATATATATATATATATAATATACATTTATCTAGATATATATGTGTATGTATGTATGTTTATACATACATATAGATAAATAGATAGATAGATAGGTAAAAATACAAATAGATATACTTAAAAATTAAATCATTTGTTCATCTACTTATCTATCTATTAATTTCTATACACATTTGTGTGAACGACTGCGTGTACACGTGTGTGTTACTTATATCTACATGTATCCATGTGTACGTCTGTACGTACACACAAACATTCCTGAAAATCTGTCCCCAAATTTACCTGCCAAACTTTGCAGGTCATTTTAGAATTGGCAGGAGTGTTCAACAAATAAAGCGGTGCAATATACCATATACCCCCTTTGGCAAATTGCAAGATTGTTTGCAAGCCTTCTTAGACGTCTTGGTCAATCTAGAACTTGACTTGACTCCTTCACGTGTGTCTGGGTGGTCTAGATTGCAAATGTGATGCAGGTGATTTGCCGTTATTGCAAGGATGGAGCTGTGCATTGTGACTAGTGTATTTGAAGTTCGTTTTATTTGCGTTGTTGCACTTGTCTTTACTGTCACATTATCGTTATTGACATTGTTATAATCATCAACATCAGTAGTAGTGTCATTATCATTATTATTGTTATTACTAATGTTGTTATCATTATTGTCATTGCCATTGTCATTATCACAATCATCATTATCATTACTATTATCATTTTCTTTTCCAAGTGCCCTGTCCTACAAGGACGTTGGCGATCATGGATTTCCATGATTTTCTTGGCAATTTAGAGCGGTGGTTTGCCGTTGCCTTCCGCCCGGTGTTTTTATCGAGTCACCATCTCTATTTACCCGGTTCTGCTATTGCTATTATTATTACTATTATTATTATTATTATTATTATTATTATTATCAATATTATTACTATCATTGTTATCAATATTGTTAATATAATTTTTATTATTATCATAATTATCACCTTTATTATTATTAGTAGTAGTAGTATTATGTAAAGGCCGCGATGGCCGAATGGTTAGAGTATCAGACTCAACACTGTCACGACGGCAATCTGAGTTCGAGGGTTCGAGTCACCGGCCGGCGCGTTGTTCCCTTGGGCAAGGGACTTCACCTCGATTGCCTACCTAGCCACTGGGTGGCCAAGCCAGCCCAAAGTCAGTGCTGGTCCCAAGCCAGGATAAAATAGAGAGAATGATTACCTAAAAAGGTAACACCGGCACTCTCCGTGGAAAGGAACTGGGGACCCTACCACGTACTCACTCCAAGTGCATCACAACATGAAAAAAAATGAGTATCATGCTGTGACCACGGCGGCTCAGACATGAGCCTACCGTTAAAAGAAGAAGAGTTTTATGTAGTATTACTATTATTATTATAACTGTTACTATTACTATTAACATTATTATCACTATTATAACATTACATTGTTATTATTATCAGTCTTACTACAATTGTTATTATTATCATTATCATTATTACCCCTGTTATGGCTACACTCATCATTATCATCATCATTAGTATCATCTTTATCATCGTTACTGTTTTTGTTGTTGTTGTTTTGTTATTTTCATTATTATGGCTATTTTTGTCCTTCTTCCCCCTCTCAACCTCCCTTTATTTTCCTCCTCTTTTTCCTTCTTCCTCTTTCTCCTTCTTCTTCTTAACTCCTTCCCCCTTCTCAGTCTTACCACTCTCCCCCTTCCTCCTTTCTTGCCCTCCCCCTTCCCCCCCCAACCTCAACCCGTTCACCCATCCCCCCTCCCCCGACCTCAGCCCATACACCCCCTCCCCATCTCCTCATCTCAGCCCATACACCCCGTTCCCCTCCCCCTCCCCCATCTCAGCCCATTCACCCCCTCCCCTCCCCCCACCTCAGACCGTTCACCCCCTCCCCCCTCCCCCACCTCAGCCCATACACCCCCTCCCCCTACCTCTACCCATCCCCCTCCCCTCCCCCCACCTCTACCAATCCCCCTCCCCCGTCTTCTGTGTCCAACATGCAAAACTCAAAATATTTTCTAAGATGTTGAGCCAAATATCCTGCCTGAGGGGAGTTTACTTGGTCAGCGAAAGAAGGGTTTTAAACAGATTAATATTTGAGAAGAGATGAACCAGCATTTAAATTTGGGAGGGACTTGTGCATGTGTTTGCGTTTGAGTGTGTGTGTGTGTGTGTTTGCGTTTGTGTGTGTGTGTGTGTATGTATGTATGTGTGTGTGTATGCGTGTGTGTGTGTGTGTGTGTGTGTGTGTGTGTGTGTGTGTGTGTGTGTGTGTGTGTGTGTGTGTGTGTGTGTGTGTGTGTGTGTGTGTGTGTGTGTGCGTGTGTGTGTGGGGGATGAGAAAGGGAGAGAGAGAGAGAGAGAGAGAGAGGAGAGAGAGAGAGAGAGAGAGAGAGAGAAGAGAGAGAGAGAGAGAGAGAGAGAGAGGAGAGAGAGAGAGAGAGAGAGAGAGAGGGTGGGACAGACAATTATACAAACAAACTGACAGACAAACAGATATACAAACAAACTGACAGACAGACATCTTATGCATGCCTGTCCGTGTACCTCTGAGTGTGCTGCTTATGTCTGTGTGTGACTATCCTTGTGTAAGTATGAGCTTATGCATGGAAGTGCATGTAAGTGCCCATATATGTACACATGTGATTTTACGTATCTTTGAATATTATTTTCTGCAACATTGGATGCATATCTTCCCATAAATACGATAAGTAAACAGGCATCTACAGTTTTGCTTTCGTGATCAAGTGCAGTAAATAAACCAACCCACATATGAATATAAAGCCCATTATCATGAATTAAATATGAAACACTTATCAGATACGAATTTATGAGGAAAACACTGGCTTTCAATACTTTTTTTTTCACTCGTTGAATATTTTTTGGTTATATCATGATTTTCGGTGTCGATAAGATAATCTGTTAAGGGTTTTATGAGCATTATTGGAATCGGTATTTTTTATCATAATTACCATTGTCATTATCTTCGTCACTATCATCATTGTCACAATTGTCATTATCTTCGTCACTATCATCACCGTCACCAATGATATAACATAAACAATGTTTATATCAATAAATGTATCATTATCTTTGTGATTACACACTGCCCTCATTATATAATCAATATATCACTGTTAAATCACCATTATCATCGTCACCACCACCATGATCATCATCACTAGCATCACCATCATTTGCATTATCATCATCACTATCATCATTACTTTCATTATCGTCACCATCATTTTCATTATCATCATCATTTTCATCATCATCATCACCATCATCCTTATTTTCATCATTATCACCATCATTTTCATCATCATCACCATCATCATTTTCATCATCACCATCACCCCAACCACCACCACCATCACCGGCCATCATACATGTTTTATCCTTTTTTCCTTTTTCTTAAGATGAAAGTCTAAAATAATTGATCTAAAACTGATAATCCTGGCTATGCTTATTATCGACACCTTTGCCTATTTATCTATTTATCTTTTTCTATTCCATCATTTCTTTATTATTTAATTTTTGTTTCTGCATGAATTCGTTCGAAAACAGGCATATCATTTCAAATCATATTTTGGGGTACTTGGTAACAGTGAGAAAATATATGAAATTTATTTTTGCTTTTGCATAAGGATCTGCATTCACATTTGTGCTTTTTCGTCTGTTGTAGCAGTTTTGAATACGCCGTTTATATATATATATATATATATATATATATATATATATATATATATATATATATATATATATATATATATATATATATATAGTGTTGTGTGTGTGTGTGTGTGTGTGTGTGTGTGTGTGTGTGTGTGTGTGTATACATACATTTATGTATATATGTATATATATGTATATAAGTATATATGTATATATACACATATATATGTATATATACATATATATATACATATAAACATATATATATATATATATATATATATATATATATTATAACACCTATCCATACACATATACACATAACAAACAAATATAGATAATTATACACCACACCCACACACCACACACACACACACACATACACATACACACACACATACACATACACATACACATCACATACACACACAATACATATACATACAATACATAAATCACACAATACATACACACATATATACATAACATACTACAACACATACAGATGATATATATATATAATACATATATATATTATAATATATACTTATTACATTATATATCTTATCTATATCTATTATATATATTTCTATATATTATATACATTACATGGAACCATATATTATCTTAAAAGCATAATATATATATGTATATATTTATAAATATATACCATAAATACACATCTGTTATCTCTTTCTCTATCTCATTCTTCTCCAGCTGCTCTTTCTCCCTCTTTTAATATACACGATCTCTACATGGCAAACCAATTCGACTCCTCTGCAACGAAGCCATAGAGATCAAAGTCGCTTCTCACACAAAGGGACCTCCATGAAAGCAAACCAAATCTCCCCTATTTCCTCTCCTTCCCCCTCTCCCCTCCCCCATCCCCTCCCCCCACCTCCTTCCCCTTCTTCCCCCTCCTCCCTCCCCACCTCCTTCCCCTTCTTTCCCCTCCTCTTCTCCCCCCCCCCCCCCCCGCCAAGAAGACAAAGAATAAGCCAAACATGTAAAAAAAAAATATGCATATAAACACTCACACTATTATTATTACCACTTTATAGCTTGCAATCAACTTTTGCAACCTTGCCACATCATCTTGCAAGACGATCAACAGAGATGATGCAGATTCCCATGAGACGGAAAATGCTCACTCATAGACCATGTTTTTTTCTTTCTTTCTTTCTTTTTTCTTTCTTTTTTCAATGACGCTCAAAAGAATGTGTTAGATGTTGCTTCGTGTGGGTGTAAGTGTTAGATGTTGTTTGGCGTGGGCGTGTGGGCGGGGTAATGCTGTCTGTGCTTGCAATCATTTTTTTTTTCTTCTTCTTCGTTTTTTTTATCTTTGCTATTTGTATCTAGAGAAAATGTGAATGGGGAGGGGGGTAGGAGAGAGGGAGGACGGAGGGGAGGGGGTAGAAAAAGAAGGTGAGAGAGACGGTGAGAAAATGGAAGAAAGAATGAAGACGTAGATAGATAGATGGTATAGAGAAGAGAAGGAGAGGAGAGAGGAGAGAGAGAGAGAGAGAGAGAGAGAGAGAGAGAGAGACAGAGACAGACAGAGAGAGACAGACAGAGAGGGAAAGAAAGAAAGAAAAATGACAAAGCCAGTAAGACAAAGAAATTGAGAGAGAGAGAGAGAGGACGAGAGATATGAATGCAATATACATTTTACAATCCTTGGTCCTCTTCAGCGACATTGCAAATTTCCCAAGACTAACACTCATCTCCACTTCGAGGCTGAGGAAGAGACGAACACATGACAAAAATGGCAGAGGCAGAAATAACAGAAAATGTTAACATATTCATACAGCAATAACAGTGTATTATACAATATGAGGCCTCTGTCATATCCATCATATTCAGCATATAAGCTCTAGATATTTATCAACTGGTAACTCTGTTTAACTATTAACATTATCATCAACATTATCTCTCCTTCATTCAGGTATATCTCTTATCATTGTAGAGGAATCCATAATGATAACAATTTCTTTCAAAATTTTATTCTATTTTACTTCAGATTTTATCATTTCATAAAATTTCCTCTCAAATTCTAAGCAATTATAGACAATTACTTAATTATAGCCAATTAATAGCATCAGTTTCTAATTACGATACTCGGTTAGATATGATCACTAGTTTCTAATTCTAATCCTAATTAGAATGCTTAATCAAATTTCCAAATTACATTTACTTACTTTGAACTCTCACAGAAAAAAAATGGTAATAAAAGTATACATATGCATATCTATTATAATAGAATAAAAGTAAAAAAAAGTATACATATGCATATCTATCATATCAAAGTATGCATATCTATTTCTCATGTACAGTATACGCCCATATATTAAACTTATTTCCAGAAATGATTGCAAAAGTACCGGAAGTAGTCTTTTCAAGGAGCTTAATGTTAGGAACAAGATTGTGGATAATTATCTGAATCTTAATTACAAAGATGATATTAGTAATAGCAAAAATTAAAAGGGTAATAATAATAATAGTAGTAAAGAGAATAATAAGAATAATGAAATAATGATAACTGCTACTTTTTATAACAATGATAATATTAATAATGACGATAATGATAATGGTATTATCAATAATGATAAAACTAATAAAAATCAACAATGATAAAGGTAATAACAATGGTAATAATAAAGGTAATAATAATGGTAATAATAATGGCAATAATAAAGGTAATAATAATGGTAATAAAAACTAACAAAAAAACACCAACAACGATAATAGTTATGATAATGAATGTGGTAATAAAGATAATTATAATTATAGTAATATTAATAAAAGCAGTGATAATAGTAACAATCACAATAATAACAGACTAATGATAGTAATATAAAAATGATGATAATGATACACACATTCAAGTATGCATGCATGTATGTACGGACACACACACATATATGCGCGTATGTGTGTATTTATTAATGAATATACACATATCCACATATACGTATGTGTGTGTCCGTTTCTTATGCCTCTTCCCCATGTGTACCCCCACCCCCCACTAACTCCCCTCCCTCCCTTACCCATAATCCCATATACTCCCATTCCCCTCTCCCCCTCCCCTCCACAACCTTCCATCCCTCCCTCCCCATCTCCACCCCTCTCTCCCTCCCCCTCCCCTCCCCACCTCCACCCCTCTCCCCTTCCCCCCCCACAAGCTTTCCCCCCTCCACCCCTCTCCCCCTCCCCTCCCCCCCTCCCTACCTACACCCCTCTCCCCCACAAACCCTCCCTCCCCACCTCCCCCCTCTCCCTCCCCCCCACCCTCCTTCCCTCCCCCCCCAGCCCTCCCCAGAAGCATGCCCAAAGACAGCATATCCGACCCATAACCGGCGTCCCAAGGAGTCATCCGGGACCCGAACTACCACTGGCCTCAACACACAATCTCCATAAAATAGAACTTTATACAAACCAATAACTTTCGTCCTGCATCCCAATGCTGGGAGATGACGCCGAGCCATGAGGGTGAAGGGAGGGAGAAGGGAGGGTGATGGGGGGGGTGAGGTAATGTGGAAGGGGGATGAGGTAAAAGGGAGGGTGAAAGAGGGGGTAACGTGGAAAGGGGAAGGGTAAAGGGGAGGGGAAGAGGTAGGGAAAGGGGGAAAGATAAAGGGGAAAGGAAAGGGGAAAGGTGGGGAGGGGGGGAAGGGTGGGGTAGAGGTGGGTAAAGGGGAAGGGAAGAGGTGGGGGAAGGATAAAGGAGGAAAGGGAGAAGGGTGGGGGTAGGGTGGGTAATAAAGGGGGTAAACGGGAGTGAGGGAAAAGAGGTGGGGTAAAGATAGATGATAAAGGGGGAAGGGTAGGGTAGGGGTGGATAAAGGAGAAGGGGAAGGGTGGTGAGGGTTAAGCTAAAAGAGAGGAAGAAGGTTGGAGTAGGGTAAACGAGAAGGAAGGGTGGTGTAGCGGAAGGGGAAGGTTGGGTAAAGGGAGAGGAAAGGTAGGAAAGAAAAAAGGGTAAGGGATTAGTAAGGCCTTGGTAAGGATAAGGGGTGGGAGGAGGAGGGGGAGGTAGGGGAGGGGCTTCATTATGCCTGCTTGCCTGCCTGCTTGATCGTCGGTGTCAAATTGTGCTGGCAATACTGCTGGTGCTTCTGTTGATGTTACTGCTCCTGCTATTGTCCTACTAAAGCTGCTAACACTACTGCTATTTTGCCCTCACCGTGCAACTAATACTATTGCTACTGTCCTGCTAATAATAATAATAATAATAATAATAATAATAATAATAATAATAATAATAATAATAATAACTGTTCCGTTAGTACTAATGATATTGTTATTGCCCTGCTAATAATAATAATAATAATTGTTCCGTTAGTACTAATGATGTTGTTATTGCCCTGCTAATAATAATAATAATAACTGTCCTGTTACTACTTATGATATTGTTTTTGCCCTGCAAATAATAATAATAATAATAATAATAATAAATGATAATATCAATAACTCCCCTACTACTATTAATACTGTTGCCTGCTAATAATGATAATAATATAATACCACTGTTGATACTGCTCTTAACACTACTAGTGATATTTCTTTTAATACTACTTGTGATGTTGCTGCATCTACCAATTTTATCCCTAACATTCTCTTTCTGTCAATCTTTTTAAACATTCCATTTCTGCCAATCTTTTTAAACATTCGGTTTCTGTCAATCTTTTTAAACATTCCATTTTTATCAATCTATTTAAACATTCGGTTTCTCTCAATCTATTTAAACATTCGGTTTCTCTCAATCTATTTAAACATTCGGTTCTTGTCAACTTATTGAACATTCCATATCGGCCAATCTATTTCTCTGTCTATCAACACTGACGCTGTTGTTGTCCACCACAATCAAATTGAACGACGAAAGTACCAACACTGTGAAAAAGAGAGGGGGGGGGGGGGGGGGGGGGGAGAAAAAAAAAAAAAAAGGAAAACGAAAGAAAAATGAAAAAAGAAGAAAAAAAATATATAAGTAAATGAAATAGAGAGAAGAAAGAAAGAAAAGAATGAGGGGAAAAGAAGAAATAGAGAAAAGTAGAGGAAGAAAGAAAAAAGAAAGAAAGAAAGAAAAGAACAAAAGAAAAAGCAAGCAGAGAAAGAGTAAAATGCAGAGAGAGAGATATAGATAGACATAGGGAGAGAGAGAGAGAGAGAGATAGAGATAGAGAGAGAGAGAGGAGATGAGTGGAGAGAGCGAAGAGAGAGAGAGAGAGAAGATAGATAGAGAGAGGAGAGAGAGAGGGTGAGAGATAGAAGACATAGGGAGAGAGAGAGAGAGACAGTGGAGCGAGAAGAGAGGATACAGAGAGAGAGAGATAGAGATATAGTATATAGAGAAGAGATAGAGATAGAGGTAAGAGATTATAGATATGATACATGGTCTAGAGAGAGAGTTATAGATATATAGAAGATATAGATTAGACATAAGGGATATAGAGATAAGAGATGAGATATATAGATATAGATAGATTAGATATATATATATGGAGAGAGACATAGAGAGTATATGGAAATAATACACAAACAAGAGAGAGAGAGAGAGAGATATAGAGAGAGAGATAGATATATATATATATAGGGATAATTAGAATATAGAGGTCGATGAGTATAGAGAGATATATCATAGAGATATAGAGAGAGAGTAGAGAATTAGAAGAATATATTTATATGAGGGTAGATGAGATGATATTCTACATATGGAGAGAGAGAGAATAGAGAGAGAAGTATAGTATACAGCGCGAGAGTAGAGACCCCACGAGACAGAGAGAGATATAGAGAGATAGATAGATTAGTTGATATATAATATGTAGATATAGATATGAGAGATATATTATGAGATATATATATGGATAGATAGATAGATATATGTATATATATAGATAAATAAGAGATCGATATAGATATAGATAGCTAGACTATAGAGATAAATATATATGTAATAGATGTATATATACATATAGTATAGATTATATGATATGTATAGATGATAGTAGATAGATATGTATATATACATAATATGATATTATATTAGAGAATATATAAAATAGATATAGGAGAGATAGATATAGACAGATATAGAGATAGAGGATAAGAGACATAGATAGATAGATATAGATATAGTGATATATAGATTATACGAGAAAGATATATATACAAGGTAGGAGATAATAGATATATGAGAGTAGAGCTAGAATCATAGAATATGATATATCCATCTATATACATATATATATATATATATATATATATCTATAATATATATAGATAATACAATATATAATACATATAGATATATATACATATATATAATATATAACTATATAGATATATAATAGATAGATATATATACATACATATGATTATACATAGAATATAGACATATATACTATGATACATTATATAAAATAACCTATAACATATATATATTTACACCACACACAACATTATTAGATATATTATATATATATATATAGTATATATGATATAGATATATAATATATATATATATATAGAAAGTATATAAAATTATAATCATATATATATATATATAGATTATTATATATATATATATATAGAGGATATATATGTATAGATACATTATTAGTAGATAGATAGATATATTATAATATATGATAGATAATATATATACATAGGATATAGATATATATACATATGTATATAGTAATATAGAACATAATATATATATATATATATATATATATATATATATATATATACAGATATATATATATATACATCTGTATATATCTACATATATATATTATATATATGTATATATAGAGATAGATATATAATATATGATAGAGGTAGATGATACATAGATATACATAGTAGATATAATATAGATATATATATATAGAGAGTAGTATAGATAGACAGATGCAGATATACATAGATATACATATATATATTGATACTATAATATATATATATATATATGATCATATAAATTATTATTATATATACTATATATAATATATAATATATACATATATATAACATATATATACAACATAATATATATATTATATATATATATATATACATATATATTTTATATAGACATATATAATATATACATAGTATATCTAAGAACATATATATACACACACACACACACAATTATATATATATTATTTATATATAATATATTTAATATATCATAATATATATATATCAATATATATTATTATATATATAAATATATAATATATATAATATATATAAAACGATATTAAATATATATATATAAATTGATAAATTTATAAATAAATTGAAAAAAAAAAATTAATAAAACACAAAACCTGAAAAAGAATGAGAGAAGGGAGAACGTAGAGACTAATTAGCAAAGACAAAAACAGTGGAAGAAAGAACATGTAAGAAAGAAAGGGATCAGATAAAGAAAAGGAAATAAAAGAGGATGCGGAGAAAAGAATAAAGAACAAGGAGAAAAAGAAAAAAAAATGAAGGAAGGGAATGAAAGCGAGAGAAGAATGGAGGAATGAAAAATGAAGAGAGGAGAACGAAAGTTGGAAGAGGGGAGAAGAGAGAGAGAAAGAGAAAGAGAGTAAAAACTATGTTATTGTTCATAGGGAAAGAAGGGGAAGTGAGTGACAAGATAAACAATGGAGGGAGAAAAAGGAAGAGAGAGGGGGAGATAGAGACAATGAGTGTCAAAGAGAGAGACAAAGAAAATATACATGTATATGGTATATATGTATATATATATATATATATATATATATATTATAATATATATAAAATATATATATATATCTAGTGTGTGTGTGTGTGTGTGTGTGTGTGTGTGTGTGCGATATGGTGTGTGGTGTGTGTGTGTGTAAGTGTGTTATAATATATATATATATATATATATATATATATATATATATATATATATATATATATAGATAGATAGATAGATAGATAGAAGATATTAGTACTATATAGATATAGATACACAGTAATATATGGTAGGAAGAAAAACCCACTATACAAAAAACTAATATATATATATATATATATATAGATATATATATATATATATATATATATATAGATATATATTAGATATCTATGTATATATATAGTAGATATATCGAGATATATAGATATAATGTAAATATCCAAGATATATATATAGATAATATGATTATAGTATATATATAATATATATTAGATATATTTATAAATATAGTCGATTATATAGATACAGATATATATAGTATATATATATACTTATGATATCGATAGATGTATAGATAGATGTATGAGAGAGATATATATCGATATATATATATATATATAGTATATAATATATAATATATATTTTAAATAATATATGTATATATATATATATATATATATATATATATAGATATATATAATATATATATATATATAATATATATATAATATATATATTATATATATATATATATTCTATATATATTAGATAATATAATTCATATATAGAATATATATATATATTATAATATATCTTACATATATATATACATATTATATATATAATATATATATTTAATAACTATACTATATATTATATATATGATATATAAATATATATATATAATAGTATATTTATATAACTAGCTATATTAATATATAAATGGTATATTATGTATGGGTGTATGTATAGCTATATATACCACACATATATGATATACATTTATAACTCAAATAATTCATACAATATCTACATATATATACACATGGTACCACACACACACACATGTGGAGGATATATTTATATATAGATAATATATATATAGAGAGTAAGATCGATATTATATAATCTATATATATTTAGATAAGATCAAATATATATATAATAGATAACGATAAAGATATATTAGTATATATTAATATAGATAATATATAATATAAATATATATATATATATAGATACTATAGATAGTATATGATATATATATAATTATATATATAATATAAATATAAATATATATAGAATATAAATTATATATATATATATGAATATAAATATATATATATCTATATATCTATATATATATATATATATATTATATATAGATAATATAAATATATATAATATATATATAATAAAATCCCATTATATATTATATATATGTTATATAAATATTATATATATATATATATATAATATAAATATATATAAATAATATTTATAATATAATATATATAGTATATATATAGATATATATATATAAAGATAAATATAGATAAATATAGATATATAAATAGAGAATATATATTATATTATATATATAATATATATATAGATAGCATTAGATAGATAGATAGATAGATAGATATAGATATAGATATACACATATATACAAGTGATTATATCTTTATCAGAAATACATACCATAAAGTGTATGTATATGTATATATATCATATATATATATATATATAATATATATAATATATATATCATATAATTTTTATATATATATATATATATATATATATATATTAGACATGAACTGACGAAACGCCTGACGAAACCTCCCACTCGTTGTTCCTATAATTGCTGTCGCAATCTCTTGTATTGTGAAGATGTTCATTCTCATTCATACCTTTTTTACATTTTGTCAACATGAATACGGTTCATATATATAAGTATATATATATATATATATAATTAGATATATATATATATGATACTATATTATATATATATTTTTTTTTTTTTTTTTTTTTTTTTTTTTTTTTTTTTTTTTTTATTGGAAATATATTATATTGCACATATGCATATATATAAATGGCATATATTATCTATGCATAGATATATATAATATATATATATAAATATATATATATATATATATATATACATATATATATATATAGTATATATAATATATATGTGTGGTGTGTGGTGTGTGGGGTGTGTGTGTGTGTGTTTGTGTGTGTGTGTGTGTGTTGTTGCGCACAGTGTGTGCACGTGTAGGGTGTACGTGATGTTTGCTGCACGTGTAGTGTGTACGTGTGTGTGTGCGTGCGTGCGTGCGTGCGTGCGTGCGTGCGTGCGTGCGTGCGCGCGCGTGCGTGTGTGTGTGTGTGTGTGTGTGTGTGTGTGTAAATACATATAATATAATATATGTAAATGTATATTATATTACATATACTATATTTATATGATGATGTATGATGTATTATATATATGTATGTATGTATGAATGCATGCATGTGTACAAAGGCATGTTTATATGTATGTATGTATGTATGTATGTATGTATATATGTATATATGTATGTATGTATATATGTATGTATGTATGAATGCATGCAGTGTGTACAAAGGCATGTATATATGTATGTATGTATGCATGTGTGTACATAGGCATGTATGTATGTATATATGTATGTATGTGTGTATGTGTATATATATAGGGAGACAGAGATAGATAAAACAGAAATAAAGAGCATCAGAGATAAACAAATACATTAATTACTTAACAAACTGATAAACAAATAAACAAAATAGAGAGAGAAGAAAAATAAAGAAGAAAAAGAAGTAAAGGAAGAAGATGAAAAGATTGCGAGACACAGAGAAAGAGAAAGAGAAAGGGGAGAGGGAGAGGGAGAGAGAGGACCCTTGGGGGGAGGGGGGTTTGCAACAACGATGATTGCTTGATTGCATGAGGGCGAAATCCTTCTCCCTCTCCTTCTCCCTCACCTTCTCCCTCACCTTCTCCCTCACCTTCTCCCTCACCTTCTCCCTCACCTTCTCCCTCACCTTCTCCCTCACCTTCTCCCTCACCTTCTCCCTCACCTTCTCCCTCACCTTCTCCCTCACCTTCTCCCTCACCTTCTCCCTCACCTTCTCTTCATCTTCCTCTTCCATCTTCTTCCTCTTCCTACTCCACGTCCCTTCATTCTCTCTCCCACCTCCCGACCCTCTACCCCTCTCCTTCTCTCACCGACTTCCCTCTGCCCCCCCCCTTTCCTTCCCCTCTCCCCCACCACCTACCCCCCCCTACCTCCCACCCACCCTTGCCACCCACCCACCCCTACCACCCACCCACCATCTGTTCACAAGGAGACATTCCTACCCAAAATCCCTATTTATTAGCGTAAACATCAAGCGCAGGGGTTCATTCACTTTAGGACACATCTACCCAAACCGTCATTCATTCCCTAAACACAGCCAGCCAACTCCCGTTCATCCACTAATAAGAACGGTCTCATTCACGTTCAACCACCTATCCGAACTCTCACGTTGCAATACACTTGGCAATCGAGATACATGCCCTTGCATTTCCCTGACAATACATTTCCACAGATACAGGGGTACAGTAGGAGCGACGAGAGCGTAGGATTTTGACTCCTGCAACCGTGCATCTTTGCATAAAACCTTCCTTTTTTTTTTACTTTTTGTCTTTTGGGGGTGTATGGCTGAGAGCTGGCAATATGCTGGGATTTCTGTGATGTTTTCTCTACTGCGAGGATGGCAGGATATCCATGGCAAATATTTGGACAGATACGCCTATGGAAATGTGGCCAGATATTCAAGCACATGCGTTTTAACTGACACGCATGAGCATATATTTGCATGCATATACACGCCCAGAGACTTAGAGCACTCGCGCGCATATACATAAATACACATGCACGCCCATGTGCAATTCAACACCTACACATGCATATACACAGGCTCACACACACACACACACGCACGCACATGCTCTAGCACTGTCTCCCTCGCTCTTTTTGTCTGTGCATCTATCTACTTTTATGTCTGTTTGTCTGTCTGTCTGTTTGTCTCTCTCTCTCCCTCTCCTTCTCTCTCTTCTCTCTCTCTCCCTCTCCTTCTCTCTCTCTCTCTCTCTCTCTCTCTCTCTCTCTCTATTTCTCCTCTCTCTCTCTCTCTCCTTCTTTCTCTCTTTCCTCTTCTCACTCTTCTCTCTCTCTCTCTCTCTCCTCTCTCTCTTCCTCACTCTACTCTCTCATTCATCTCTCTCTCATCTTCTCCTCTCCTCTCCTCTTCTCTCTCTCCTCTCTCCCTGCCTTATGTACACACCTCCATGACCCCTCATGCAGTACACCTTTAAGCATGAAATACTTAAGACACCGTACCCTTTCCTCCCCCGCCTCTCCCCCTACCCTTCCCCACCCCTGCCACGTCCATGTCCCTAATTCCCCTACTTTTCCTCTTCCCCTCCCCCCTCCTCTTCCCCTCCCCTTCCCTCTTCTTCCATTCTCTTACTTTTCTTTCTCTTTCTCTCCTTTTTTTCTTCTCACCCTCTTCCTCCCTTTCTCCTCTTCTCTCTTCTCGTTCTCTTCCTATCTTTTCCTCCCTTTTTCCTCTTCTCTTCCTCATTTCCTCTTCCGACACCTTCCCCCTCCCCCTCTCCTCCTCCCCTCCTCTGCTTCTCTCTTCTTCTCCTTCTCCCCTTCCTTTCTCTCTTTCCCTTCCCCTTCTTCTCTTTATCACCTATGCCTTCTTCCCCTCTCTTCCTCCGTTTCTCTTTTCTTCCTCCTTCCCCTCTTTATCCTCCTCCTTCACTCTCTTCCTCCCCTTTCTCCCCCTCCTTTCCCCCTTTTTCCTTCCCCTCTTTCTCCTCCCCCTCTTTCATCCTCCTTCTCTTCTCCCTCCTTTTCCCTCTCTTCCTCCCCTTCCCCTCACCCTCTCTTTCCCCCTTCTTCCCCACTTTTTCTCGCTTGTGACAAAACTAATGAAAAAAACTCCCTTGACCTTCCCCAACTTTCAAAAAGCATAAAATTAAAACATGCAAAAGTTAATTCCGTTTTGGAATATTCATTTCTTTCTCATTCATATATATACTTTTCTCTCTTTTTTTCTCTCTCTCTTTTAATAAATTAATAAATAAAACGAAATAAATAAATAAATAAATGAGAATAAAAATAAACATTTCTTACATCCTATGAATATATCCTACATCCTTCTTAACCCTCCCTCTCCCCCTCCCCACCTTCTCCCCCTCCCCACCATCTCCCCCTCCCCACCATCTCCCCCCCCCCTCCCCCTCCCACCCTCTCTCCCTCCCCACCATCTCCCCCTCTTCCTGATACTAAAATTGTGCTTTTAAATATCCTCAATAGATGGCGTCACCTACGTATCTATGTGATATTACAAGAGGAAGAGAGAGAGAGAAAAGTGACGGAGTATAGTGTGTACATTAGCACGATTTCTGTAAGCCATGAGACCAATAAACCACCTGGCTCTTAAGTCCAATTTAGAACCATCAAGCCAGCGAGGACCTAGATGACGATTATATCTGACCTCGCCTGACCCCTCAGTTCGCTCCCAGAAGTCATCCTGACAAGGTCCCACCAGCCTCTGACCCCCCCAGGGCTGGCTGGCCGGACACGCGACCCTGTGCTCAGCGCTCACCCTAAGACATCGTCTCCCGTGTTCCCTTCAGTGTGTTGTAATCCTCCTTAATAAAGAGCCAAGCCGTTATATACCACTATGCCTACCCCCTGTTTGCCACTGTAATAAGGTTTATAGCCTTTTACAAGGAGAGACATAGGGGAAGAGATAACTGGATAGATGAATAGATAGTTATGTGGAAAGGTAGACAGATAGACTGATAAATAGATTGATAGATAAATTGACACATATACAATGATAAAATAGATAGATAGATGGATAAACATACAGATGGATAGCTAAATAGAAAAATAGATAGATAGATGTATAGATAAATAGAGAGATAGATAGACAGATGAATAGATACATAAATAAGTGGAGAGAGAGAGAGAGAGAGAGAGAGAGAGAGAGAGAGAGAGAGAGAGAGAGAGAGAGAGAGAGAGAGAGGGAGAGGAGGGGAGAGGGAGAGGGAGAGGGAGAGGGAGAGGAGAGAGAAGGAGAGAGAGGAGAGGAGGAGGAGAGAGAGAGAGAGAGACTTTAAAGCAAAAATGCTTACGGTTCCTGCTCGTCATGCTGTTGTTTTGTTTACGTTATAGTTGTATTTACTTGTTTATAAAATCATAGATACAGTAAATGAAATGACAAGCAAAAGTAAGCAATAAGTAAGTAGCTATGTATACATATGCACGGCAACACATTCCTATATATATTTGCTTTTATGAATATATCATTGAACACACACACACACACACAGAAAAGACAAACATGCACACGCACACACGCAAAACGCACACAGACAGACACAGACACAGAAAGGCCCACGAGAAGGAGGCGGGGATAAAAAAATTTAAAAAAAGCCTTTTGCTGACTCTATTTTTGAGGAAAAACATAGTTTGAAAACGCCATTAGATTAATGAACAAACGGACGACAATTTCGCTTCGTGTTCACTTTTCTTGGGCGTTTTTGTGTTTGTTTGTATTTGTTTGTGTTTGTTTGTATTTGCTTGTTTGCTTTTGTTTGTTTGTATTTTTTGTATTTGCTTGTTTGCTTTTGTTTGTTTGTTTTTCTTTGTTTGTATTTGCTTGTTTGCTCTTCTTTTGTTTGTGTTTGTCTGTTTGCTTTTCTTTGTACTTTTTTATATTTTCTTGTTTTTTGTTTTTTCTTATTTTATTCTCTTGTGTTTCGTTACTTTATTTGCTCTGTTTTTTCATTTTGTTTTTGTTTGTCGATTTTTCTCTTTTGTTTCCGTGGTTTTCTCTTTTCTCTTCTTTTTGTTTATTTTTCTGTTTTTTCCATGTGCCTTTTTTCTCTCTTTTTATTTCCTTTACATTACATTTATTGTTTTAATTCTTCTCTTTTGTCTCTTTCTTGTGCTTTTGTTATTACTTATTTATTTATATCATCATCATTATTATTATTATTATTATTACTTTTAAATAACGGCGCGTGTCTAGTGGCTTCATTTTTTTTTTTTTATTTCTTTTTTATTCATTTATTTTTTCTTGTGCGTTTGTTATTTTTTTGTTGTTTGTGAAAGTAGGCGTCTGATGGCTTCATTAGTCCTTCCCTCTTTGTTTCTTTTGCTTCCTTTCTGTCTTTCTCTTCTCTCTCTCTCATCTGTAAACAAACGTTATTATTACCCTCTCTCTTTCTCTTTCTCTCTCTCGGCCTTTGTCTTTCTCCTTTTTCTCCTTTTCTCCTTTTTTTCCTTTTCTCTTTTTATCTTTTACTCTTTTTCTCTTTTTATCTTTTACTCTTTTTCTCTTTTCTTATCTTGATTTTTTGCTCTCCTCTCTTTCTGTGTGTGTTTCATATTCCTTCTTCTTCTTTCATCTCTCTCCTCTCCTCTCTCTCCGTCCCCCCCCTCTCCCTCCTCCTTCTTTCTCTTCTTCTCCTCCCCCTCCTCCCCCCTCCTCCTCCCTCCTTCTCTTTCTCCACCCTCCTTCTCTGTCCTCCTCCCTCCCTACCTCTTCCCTTTCACTCCTTCCTTCTCCTTCCTCCCCCTCCTTCCCCTCCTCCCTCCTCTTTCTCCACCCTCCTTCTCCTTTTCCTCCCTCCTCCCTCCTCCCTCTCCTCCCTCCTTCACCACCACGCATCAAAAGTTTTTAGTCTTTTTCCCGACAGCATGGTTTAAAGGGGCAAGTGTTACGTATCAGAACCACGTGACACCTGCATTGTTAGAAACTGTTATTTGCTTCTTTTGCAATGCAGAGATAAAAAGGAAATGGGGCAGAAGGAGGAAGAGGGAAGGGTGGAGGGATGTTTAAAGGGGGAGAGAGAAGGGAAGAGGAGACAAGAGAGAGAGGGAGGGAGGGAGGGAGGGAGGGAGGGAGGGAGAGAAAGAGAGAGAGAGGAGAGAGAGAGGAGATGAGAAGAGAGAGAGAGAGAGAAGAGAGAGAGAGAGAGAGATGGAGGGGGAGAGAGGAGAGAGAGAGAGGGGGAGAGAGGGGGAGAGAGGAGAAGAGAGAGGAGAGAGATGAGAGAGAGAGAGAGAGAGAGAGAGAAAGACAGTGACAGAGATTGAGACAAAGACAAAAACTAGATGTAGAAAGAGAGAAAGATACAGAGCGAGACAAAAATGAGCGAGAAAGAGAGAGCGAGACAGATGAGAGACAGGAAGAGTGAGTGTGTGTGTGTAGGAGAGAGTGAAGGTTGAAAGAGAGAGAGAGTTAGTGTATATCTACAATAAAGAGAAGAATAGAGATAGGAAGAGAAGGAGGGAAGGTACAGGAAGAAAAAAGCAGGCAGAAAAAATACAAAGAATAAAAAAATGACAGAAAAACAGATATGATGATAAAAAACAACAACATAAGGCAGACAAACAAACATTCAAAGACTGACAGACGAATTTGTAACAAACAGATATCAGAAACTAAAAACAGACAAACATTCTCTGATGAATTAAGTAGAGAGATAATAATTTTATGATTCCAAGCACTATAACTAACAAAAAAATAAATAAATATATATATATATGTGTGTATGTATATATATATATATATATATATATATATATATATTTGGGTGTATATATATATATATTTATATATATAGATATATATATATATATAAATATAATATATATATATATATATATTATAATATTTATATTATTATATATTATTTATAGTATATTTAAAATACAAATATATCATATCCCTATATATATAATAAAATTATTATATATTATATATATATATATTATATATACATTGTTGTGTGTTTTATTATATAGGGTGTTGTGGGGTGTGTGTGTTATTATTTTAAAATATCTATATATATATATATATAATATTATATATATATATATATATATATATATATATATATATAGAAATCATGACAAATAACCTCTAAAGAATATCATAACACAATCATTTAAAAAAACATAGAATAAAACTATTCAGTCCTTTTCACCAATAAGAGCCATTACCAATACTACACACACTGGGAATATAACCCTCAATTAACATACTCGAACGTATATCACATACAACAGACAAGCATAACACTTATGTACAAATACTTCCACACGCAATGCTACTTACCATTGCACTTTACTGGTGTATTTTGGGTCAAAACGAACGGATAAAATGTTGAATGTTAGATACCAGATATCATTGAAATTTTTATCTGAAACATTTCACGCACGACCTGTTAATCATAACAATTAAAATAATCAGATCTGAATGTGTGTTCACTATATTAAGTTCATAATAGGTCGTAATATTGAGGAGGAGGATTAATATGATGATGATGATGATGATAATGATAATTAGAGAGATAATGAGATAAAGAGAGATGATGATAACGATAACGATAATGAAGATGATAGTAGTAGTAATGATGATATAACAATAATGATAGTGATAGTAATAATGATAATATTAACAAGGATAATATTATTTATCATTATCAATTATTATTATCAATATTATCATTACAATTATTACCATTTATTATGATTATCATTACTTTTATCATTATCATCATTATCCTTATTATTATTGCTATTATAATTATGATTATCATTGTCATTATCATCATCATCATTATAATAACTATTATCATTACTAATATTATCATTATCATTATTATCTTTATTATTATCATTGTCATTATCATCATCATCATCATCATTATAATAATACTTATTATTATTAACATTGTCATTATCATCATTATTATCATTACTACAACCATTATCAATATCATTATGATAATTACCTCCTTAACAATATTTAGGGAGGGAATGGGGAAGGGAAGAAACAGTAAGGGAAGAAGAGAGAGATGGATAAAGGAACAGACTGACAGTAGACGAAAAGACGAGGAAAAAATATATATATGGAAAATAGGTGAATAAATCAATGAAGGCAATGGAGGGAGAACAGGAAAAGAACCGAATAAAAAAAACGGCAATAACAGAATTAAACTCTTCATCCACCTTCCCCCTCCACATTCCTTCCACCTCATCCACCTTCCCTCACCATCTCTATCCACCTCCATCCATCTCATCCACCTTCCCTCCACCATCTTCACCTCGTCTACCTTCCTTCTCCACCTCCATCCACTTATCTCATCCACCTCATCCGTCTTCCCTCATCCACTAATCTCTCCACCTCCTCCCCTATCCACCTATCTCATCCACTTCATCCACCTTCCCTCATCCACTTCATCCACCCCATGCACCTATCTCATCCACTCCATCCACTTTTCCTCATCCACCACATCCACCTTCCGTCATCCACCCCCTGCTATAATCCCTCAACCCTTCCCAGCTTTAATTCCGCGCCCCCCGAGTCAGCAACAGTTGAAAAGAGACTGTAATTGCTTAAAAATTTGTGCACAAGAGGGAAGCGTTTAATCTAATTTGGGATAATTATGCAAGCTACGAATTATGAGCAGAGATCTAGGGGAAGGCGGGTCCGGAGCGTGATTTTTCGTAATGGCTTCTTGGTATCATGACTGGAATTATTGGGTATTGGTATTAAATGGCAGTTATTTGTATTATTATTATTATGGCTGTTTTGTTGTTTTGTTTCTGTTTTGTGGTTGGTTGTTGTTTTTGTTGTTGTTGTTGTTGTTGTTTCTGTTTTGTTGTTGTTGTTTCTGTTTTGTTGTTGTTGTTATAATTATTGTTATAGCTATTCTTATCAATACTATTACTATCGTCATTATTAGTACCATTACTGTTACTACTAATACTACTATCATTATTATTGCTAAGAATATCATCATCATCATCATCATCATAATAATAATAATAAATCATTATTGTCATTATTATGATCATTATTATCATTATCATTATTATAATTATAATAATTATCATTATCATTATTTTTACTGTTACTATTATTACTATTGTTATCATTATTGTTATCATTATCATTATCTATTATCATTATCGTTATTATTTTTAGCAACATTATTATTGTTCTTATTACAATTTTCATCATTATTTTCATTATGACTGTTAATATCTTATAATTATCATCATCACTATCATCGATATTAGAATATTGCACGATATTGCACGGTAATGATGATCATGATAAGGATGATTTCGTTATCATCAGTGTTATTTCAGTTATCATTACCATTATGTTTTTTGTTATCATCATTGCCATTATCTCTATCAGTCTTGTTATCATTCTCGTTTCTAATCATTTTCATTTCAGTTCGTATTATCTCTTCCGTCACTCTCGCATGTAATCTGATAAAACATACTATATAAATCAGCTGATGCTATTTATAACAGAGAGCGCGTAGTCCCCACGCCAAATCAACTTGATAATTGTTAAAATCATCATTCTAGTTATATAATATATATATATATATATATATATATATATATATATATATATATATATATAAGAGAGAGAGAGAGAGAGAAAAGGAGAAGAAAAAAAAGAAAAAGAAAGAGTCAAGCAAAAAGATAAAGCATTAAGAAAGGGAAAGAAAAACATACCAAAAACAGAATATAAATCTAAACATAAAAATATATATATATATATATATATATATATATATATATATATATATATAAAAAACAAAAATGACAAAAAAAACAACAACAACAAAATAATAATACTAATAACAATGTAATAATAACAACAACAACAATAACAATAATAATAATAATAATAATAATAATAATAATAATAATAATAACAATAATAATAATAAAAACGTCAATAATCGACCCATAACTATTAACTACTCCCCCCCACCCCCCTAGCCACCCAACCCCAGCCCGAAAAAAGACCCTACCCGAGGATTAGCGTCAGTGCCACAGTGTCACGGTGCCAGAGTGCCAGTTCCCAGATCCGACACTGATGCGGCCGAGTGACAAAGCGGATGGAAAACACGGATGGAATTGAAGGGAGAGAGAATTGACCCGCACGGATTGTCTGACGAGGAGGGAAGGGAAGGGAAGGGAAGGGAAGGGAAGGGAGGGAGGGGAGGGAAGGTGGGAGGGAGGAAGGGAAGAAGGGAGGGAAGGTGGGAGGGAGGGAAGGAAGGGAAGAAGGGAGGGAAGGTGGGAGGGGGGGAGGGGGAAGAAGGGAGGGACAGAAGGAAGGTCGAAGGGAAAAAGGGAGGGAAGTGTGGGAAGGGAGAGAGGGAGGGATGGAAGGAAGGAAGGAAGGTGGAGGGAAAGAAGGAAGGGAGGGGAGAGGGGAGGTGGGAGGGGGGAAAGAAAGGAGGGAAGGTGGGAGGGAAAGCTGGAGAGATAAAAGAAAGGGATTAGAGGAACGGAGGGAGGGAGGGAGGAGCGAATGAAGAAGAGAGGAAAGGGCGGGCATGGGAATGAGAGGAACGGAGGGAGGGAAGGAAGGAACAAAGGAAAGAGGTAAAGGGGAAGGAGATAAGAAGGGAAAAGAGGAAGGGGGGATGAGACAGAAGGACAAAGAAGAAGGACGGAGGGGAAATGAAAGGAGGGAGGGAAAAGGAGTGTCGAGGATGGAAATAGGGGAGAAGGGGAAGAAGGGGAAAGAGGGGAGAAGGGGAGAGAATGGAGGGAAAGGAGGAAAGGGAGAATGTGAAGGAGGGAGATAGGAGGACTAGGAACTGAGAGAGTTAAAAGGGAGAGGAAAGGAAAAAGGGATAAGGGAGAAAGAAGGACGGAAGATGACGGAGATGGGAGGAAGTAGAGAATGAAGGGAGATGGAGAGTAAGGGAGGGAGGGGAAGGGAAAGAGAGAGACGGGAAGGAAATAAAGGAGAAAGAGAGGAAAAGGGAGAAGGAAAGTAAAAGTGAGATATAGAGAAAATAAGGAGAAGGAAAGGAAAAGGGAGAAGGGAAGTAAGAAGGAGATAAAGAGAAAATAAGAATGAGGAGAGGAAAAGGGAGAAGAAAAGTAAGGAGAAAAAGAGAAAACAGGGAGAACAGAGTAAAAGGGAGATAAGGAGGTGAGGACAGAAGAGAGAAACAGAGGAAAGAAAGAGAT
>NC_051401.1:48254582-48259582 GCF_015228065.2 Penaeus monodon | reverse complement strand
TCCCTTATCCTCCCTCCTCTTCCCCTCCCCCCTCCTCTTCCCTTCCCCTCCCCTACTCTCCCCCTCTTTCCCTTCCCCTTCTCCTTTATTCTCTTTCTTCTCTCTCTCCTCTCCCATATCCTCCTCGTCCTTCGCTTCCTTAACCCTCTTCCTCGCTCTTCCTCCTCTTTTCCTCTCTCCCTTTTTCCTCTTCCTCCTCTTTTCCTCTCTCCCTTTTCCACTTCCTCCTCTTTTCCTCTCTCCCTTTTTCACTCTCCCTCCCTCTTCCTCCTCCCTCTTTCCTATATTTTTTCTTCCGTTTCCCCTTCCCCTTTCCTTCTCCCTTCCTACCTTTCTCCTCCCTTTCCCTCTTCCCCTTTCCTCCTAACTTTCTTTACCCTTTCCTTCTCTCTTTCCCCCTCCCCTTCCCCCCCTTCCTTCTCCCTCTCCCCCTCCCCCCTTAATTCTCCCTCCTCCCCCTTTTCCTTCTCCCTTTCCTTCTAAACCCTTCACCCTCCCTCCCTCCCCCCCCCCATGCAACAATTAAGAGCCTAAGTATCCCTCGCTTTTATGCAACAGACTGAGTTTGCAGACGCTCACTGATTTCCTGTAACTCGATTCCCTCCCCCTTCTCCCCCTTTTTCCCCTCCCCTCCCCTCTCTCTTTTTCCCCTCCCCTCCCCTCTCTCTCTTTTTCCTCTCCCCTCCCCTCTCTCTCTCTTTTTCCCCTCCCCTCCCCTCTCTCTCTCTCTTTCCTCTCCCCTCCCCTCTCTCTCTCCCTTTTTCCCCTCCCCTCCCCTTTCGCTTGCTTTTTTTCCCCTTCCTCTCTCTCTCCCCCTTTTCCTTTTCCCTCTCCCCCATATTCCTTCGCTTCTCTACCTTTTTTCCCCTCCCCTCTCCCCTTTTCTTCTCCCTTCTCCTCCTTCTCTCTCTCCTTTTCCTTTCCTTTCTTCCCCCTTTTCCCCTCCCTTCTCCCCCTTTTTCCCTTCCCTCTCCCCTTCGCCCCTTCCCCCTCTCCCCCCCCCAAACCCCTGTATTTTATCCCCCTCTTCGCTTTCTTTTCTCTCCCTCTTTTCTTTCCCTCTCTCCCTCCTTTCTTTCCTTTCTCTCTTTCCCTTCTCCGCCCTTCCCCCCCCCCACCCTCCCCTCTTCCTCTATTCCCCCACCTCCCCCCACCCCCCTTCGCTAATTATGCCCACAGATTGGAAAAAAATCATCCGTTCATTGGATGTTAGGATGGGGGTGGGGGGGGAGGGGTACTGATGGGGAGAAGGGGGGATAGGGGGAGGGAGAAAAGGGAGGGGAGTAGGAGGAAAGGAGAAGGGGAAGAGGGAGGAAGGAAGAAATAGGATGGGAGAAGAAGAAGGGAGTAAGGCGGAGGGAGGGGGGGAAGGGAGTAAGGGGGGGGAAAAGGGGGGGAAAAAAAGAGGAGTTAAAAGAAGGGGGGGAAGTAAGGGAAAAGGAGAGGGGTTGGAGGAGAAGAAAAAGGAAGAGGGGAAGGGGGGAGGGGGGAAAAAGGGAGAGGGAAAAGATTGGGGGAAAGGGCGAAGAGGAGGAGGAGGAGAGAGAGGAGAAGAGAGGACGAAATAGTGAAAGGGAGAAAATGGAGGAGGAGAAAAACGAAGGAAGAGAGAGAACAATGGACGAACAGATATTGACAAGAGCAGAAAGAGAAGAAGGGGTAGGAAAGGGGTAAGAGGAAGGGGAGGAGAAGATAACAAGGAAGAAACGAAGAGGGGAAGGAGGAAGGGAGATGGGGAAGGGGGAGGGAGGGATACTAATTAGGGGGGGAGGGGGGAGGGTACCCGTCATATTTCTGATCTGACGTTTTAAAAATTTAGAAAAAAGGGGGACACAGTGTTGCCGCCGCGCGCGCGGCGCTTTTGTGTGTGTGTGTGTGGTGAGTCGTGCGTGCTGCGTGCGTGCGTGAGTGCGTGCGTGGTGCGTGCGGTGGGGCGTGCGGGGGTGCGTGCGTGCGTGCGTGCATGCGTGCATGCATGCATGCGTGCATGCATGAGAGCGTGCATGCGTGCGTGCGTGCTTGTGTACGTACATATGTGTGACTGCCTGCCGAGTGCAAGTATGTATGTGTGTGTACTTACACATATCCACAGAATTACCTATATTGAAAAGTCGATGCGAAAAAAAGCCTGCATCATTTTTCCTTTCAGAATAAATGTCTAATTTGCAAAAGGAAATGAAAGTTTTGTCGGCGTAGCATGGTGCAGTTAATAACACGTAGAGGATTAAAAGTCACGTCCTATTTTCAAAGGTGACATTTCCGGCACAATTAAAAACATAAACAAAGAACTGAATTAAAAAAAAAAAAGCAATAACAAAAAACATGACGTAAAAAATTAATCGATAAAGGAATGTGAAGATTAATCGATGATTTAAAATAATATTGATAATAGTAATCAGCGAAACAGTAGTCATAATAATATCCTTATCATTGTTATTATTGCTATTAATAATAATATTTGATGATGATAATAATGATAAAGATAATAATGATGATAACAATAATAGTAATAATAATAATAATAATAATAATAACAATAACAATAACAATAACAATAACAATAACAATAACAATATAATAACAATATAATAATAATAATAATAATAATAATAATATTAATAATAATAATAATAATAATAATGATAACAATGGTGATGATAATGATAGTGATAATAATAACATTAATAACAATAATGATAATGACTCAACATCATCACCAACAACAACAACAACAACAACAACAACAACAACAACAACAACAAATAATAATAATAATAATAATAATAATAATAATAATAATAATAATAATAATAATGATAATAATAATAATAACAACAACAATAATAACAATAATTACAGTACTAAATTCACTTTATTAAAAAAAAAAAAAAATCAGGGCTAAGCAAGCACGCAAACAAACACGGAAATACAAACACACAAATATACTGAAAAGGTAAGCAAAGACATACAAAGACACACAGACACGAGCACAGAAACACACGAAAACACAAGCATAAACACTCACGCAAACACAAACACAGGAACACACACGTAAACACAAATACAGGAACCACAGGAAAACACAAACACAGGAACACACACGAAAACACAAACAAAAACGCACACAAACACGAACACAAAATCACAAACAAAAGCATACACTTTAACACAAACACTGAAACACACGCAAAAACACAGAAACACACACCTAAACACAAACAAACACACGGGTAGTCTACAACACAAACAAACACACGGGTAGTCTACAACACAACCCTACCCATCATAAGATAAAACAACGGAATTCCCTAACACTCAGCACGCCTTTTGATTGCAAATTGATTCAGCAACATTCATCCCAGTTGAGTGCAACGAGAGTAAATGCATTGAGGATGGGGGATAGAGGGGGGAGGGGAAAGATGAGGAGGGGGAAGGAGAAGAAGGGGGGAGAGGGGAGGAGAAGGAAGGAGAGGAGAGGAGGGGTGGGGTGGAGAGGAGGGGAGGGAAAGAGGAGGGGGGGAAAGGGGGGGGGAGAGAGAGGGGATGGGGTGGGGAGGGAAAAGGAGGAGGGGGATGGGGGAGGAGATGAGGAAGGGGTGGGGATGGGATGGGGGAAGGGGAGGGAAGAAAGGAGGAAGGGGTGAGGAGGAGGAAAGGAGGGGGGAGAGAGAGGAGGGGTAGAAGGGGGAAGAAGAAGAGGAAGGTGGAAAGGAGAGGAAAGGTGGGAGATCGGGAGGAGAGAGCAAGAAGAAGGAAAGATGAAGAGGAGTGATAGAGGACGATGAAGAGGAGGAGAAAGGAGGGGTTTGGGAAAAAAAAAAGGGCCCTCTCTTTTTTCCCCCTCCCCTCCCCTCTCTCTCTCTTTTTTTCCCCTCCCCTCCCTTTTTTCCCTCCCCCCCTCTCTTCTCTCCCCTCCCCCTCTCTCTCTCCCCTTTCCTCCCCCCCTCTCTCTCTTCCTCCCCTTTTTTCCCTTTTTTTTTTCCCCTTTCCCCGCCTCCCCACCCTTTTTCCCCTACCCTTTCCTTCCCCCCTTTTCCCCCCTCCCCTCCCCCCTTTTCCCTTTTTTCCCCTCCCCTCTCTCTCTCTCTTTTCCCCTCCCCTCTTTTCCCCTCTTACCCCTTCCCTTTTCCCCTTTCTCCCCTCCCCTTCCCCCTTCCCCTCCCCCCTTTGTCCCCCCCCCCTCCCCTTTCGTTTGTTTTTTTTCCCCTTCCTCTCTCTCCCCCCCTTTTCCCCTTTTCCCTCCCCCCCATATTCCGCCCCCTTTCTCTCCCTTTTTTTTCCCCCCCCCTCCCCCCTTTTTTTTTCCCCCTTTCCCTCCCCCCCCTATTTTATCCCCCTCTTCGCTTTCTTTTCTCTCCCTCTTTTCTTTCCCTCTCTCCCTCCTTTCTTTCCTTTCTCTCTTTCCCTTCTCCGCCCTTCCCCCCCCCCCCCTCCCCTCTTCCTCTTATTCCCCCAATCTCCCCCACCCCCCTTCGCTAATTATGCCCACGGGTTTGGTTTAAAATCACCTTTCCCTTGGGATGTTAGGGGGGGGGTGGGGGGGGGGGGGTACTGAGGGGGAAAGGGGGGAAGAGGGGGGGATGGGAGAAACAGGAGAGGAGAA
The DNA here is from genome assembly GCF_015228065.2 of Penaeus monodon. NCBI lineage: Eukaryota > Metazoa > Arthropoda > Malacostraca > Decapoda > Penaeidae > Penaeus > Penaeus monodon. Next base: position 48,254,979 of record NC_051401.1, on the reverse strand, counting down.
GAGGGAAGAGAGTAAGGGGGAGGAGAGGGGTATTGATGGGGAGAAGGGGAGAGAGGGAGAGGGAGAAAAGGGAGGGGAGTAGGAGGAGGGGAGAAGGGGAAGGGAAGAAGAGGAGTTAGAAGAAGGAAGGGAGAGGAAAGTAAGGGACAAGGAGACGGGTGAGAGGAGAAGAGAAGGAAGAGGGGAATGGGGGGGGGGAAAAAATTGAGATGGGGAAAAGGATTTGGGGGGGAAAGAGGGCAAGAGGAGGAGGAGGAGAGAGAGGAAAAGAGAGGCACAAAATTAGTGAAAGGGAGAAAATGGAGGAGGAAAAAAACGAAGGAAGGAGAAAACCCAATGGACAAACCCGATTTGCAAACCCGAAAGGAAAAAGGGTAGGAAAGGGGAAAGAGGAAGG
>NC_051401.1:48242082-48249582 GCF_015228065.2 Penaeus monodon | reverse complement strand
CTTCGTTTTTCCGCCTTTTTAAAACGATTTTGATTTTAAAAAATTTCACTTCCCCTTTTCCCCCTTTTCCCTTTCTTTCCCCCAAAATTACCAGATTTCTCCTCTCCTCTCTTTCCCCCCCCCCTCCCCCCCCCCCCCCCCCCCCTTTCCCCCCCCCCCCTCTTCTCTCGCTCTCTCTCTCTCTCTCTCCTTTTCTCTCGCTCTCTCTCTCTCTCTCTTTCTCTCTCTTTTTCTCCCTCTCTGTCTCTCTCTTTTTTCTGCTACTGTTCTTACCTCTCTCTCTCGGGTCACCCCCCTGCAGGACTAAATTTCCCAAAGATTTTCCACCCTATCCCAACGGGAAAGTACGCTGAAAATTTTTTCCGGGATTGGTTTCTGCCGAACCCCCATTATTTTTGCGGGAACACCGCGAGTGTACGAGGATGGGGAGTGGGGGATGGGGGTTGGGAGGGTCCAGGATGGGGCTGGGGGAGGGGGAGTAGAAGGGGGGAGGAGGGGAGGCTGTTGTGGAGGGGGGAGGGGGGTAGGGAGGGAAACGTTTAAAATGGTTACAAAGGAATATGGAATGTTTGTAAAGAAAGGAGGAAATCTGGCTTTATATGTATATATGTACATGCATACATCTATATATAAAAATAAATGTATATTTTTACATATTTGTATATGTATTATATATATGTTTTGTAGTATTATGTAGTATGTATGTATGTAGGGTTTTTATTTTTGTATTTAAAGTTTATGTATATGTGGTTTTTGTGTATATATATATTATATTTTAAAAATATATAAAATATAAAATATATATAATAAAATTTTATATTTTTTTTTTTTTTTTTTTTTTTTTTTTTTTTTACACCACACACACACACACACACCCACAAACACACACACACACACTATTTTATATATTTTATTATATTTATATTATATTTTATTATAATATATATATAAATATTATATTTTAAAATTTATAATATTTTATATAAAATTTATATATATATTTAAAAATTTTATATATTTAAATATATTAAATCTATTTTATTATCATTTATATATACTTTATTTTTTAATTAATATACATTTATATATAATTTATATATATATAATATATATTATATTAAAAATATATATATTCCCCATAATATATTTTATTTATTATTATTCATATATATATTTATATATATATATATATTTATATATTATTTTTCCTATTTTATATTTATATTTTTAATAATTCATATATATATATATTTTAAAAATATATATATATTATATAAAATATATATAAATTTTATTAAAAATTTAATACTAAATTTTTATTTTTATTTAATAAATATTTTATTATATATAATATATATATAATATATTTTATATATATTATAAAAATTTTTTTTTATATTTTTATTTATATAAATATAAAAAATAAATAAATATTTATATAAATATATATATATTTTTAAATAATAAATATATAATATATTATATGCTTTTGTGTGTGGTGTAGGGGTGTGTGTGTGTGGGGTTTTGTGTGTGTGTGTGTGTGGGGTGTGTGTGGTGTGTTGGGGTGTGTGGGTGTGTGTAGGTGTGGGGTGCAGTGGTGTGTGTGTGTGTGGGGGGTGTGTGGGGTGTGGGGTGTGTGTGTGTGTGTTTGTGGGGTGTGTGTGTGTTGTGTTTTGGTGTGGTGTTTTTGTTGTGCGTTTTGTGTGGGTTTTTTGTGTGTTTGTTTTTTGCGTGTGTGATTTTGTTGTGGGGTGTGTGTGTTGGTTTTTGGGGGTGTGGTGTATGTGTATCGTATGTGTATGTGAGGTTTTGGGGGTGGTGTGAATGTGAAAGTGGGTTTTGGGGGGGGGCGGTTGCTTTTTTTCGTTTTTGTTTTTTTGTTTTTCTGTTTTTTGGTTTTAATTTTTATGATTTTAATTTTTATGCAAATTAATTGTTAAAAATGACCTCCCAAAAATCATAAATTTTTTTAAATTATTAGTATGCATCCCTTTATATATGATTTTATAGTATAGGACATAACATATGTACATTACATATATATATGTTTCTATACATATATATCTATATCATACATACATACATACTACATACACTACAACATACAACATAATACATACATAAAATACATAAAAAAAATACTACATACATACTAATACATAAAACATACATCATACTACATACATACATACTACATTTTTGTAGTTTATGTATGTATTTATTATATATATAATATATATATATATTATATTTATATATATTTTTTATATTATTTTATATTTTATATTTTCATATATATTTTTATATATTTTTTATATTAAAATATTTTATATTTTTTTTTTTTTTTAAAAAAATTTATATATATATCTATATATATATATTTTATATATTAATAAAATTTTTATATATATTTATAAAAATATTTATTAAAATTTTTTTTTATTTAAAAAATATAATTTTTAATATTTTATAATATAATTTTTTATATAATATATTTAATATATAATTTAAAAAAATTTATTATATATATTTTATATATATATATATATATATATATATAAAACCGCGCGCGCGTGTGTGTGTGTGTGTGTGTGTGTGTGTGTGTTGTGGGGTTTTTTTGTGTGTGTGTGTGGGGTGTGTGTGTGTGTGTGGTGTGTTTTGTGTGTTTCAAAAAGCGCGCTGCATTTCAGTGGGGTGTGTTTTGTGGGTTTCCAAAATTATTATTTAGATACAGGAGAGAGAGAGAGAGAGAGCAGGATTCAGCATAAACTATAATTAAAACCTCGTTTTTTCGACGCTTGTCAGTTATAAATAAAACGTTTCCTGGAAGGCTGTTTCTTCGCGTATTTGAAAAACAGACATTCTTTACACCTATCACACAATTAATTTACTGTGATTTTTTTTTGATTTTTTTTTTGTCATGTGTTTTCTTCCTTTATTGTTTTCCCTTTTTATTTATTCGTTTTCCGCTTTATTTTGGTTTCCTTTTTCTTCCATTTTTTTCGTTTTTTTTCTGACATTTTTTCAGTAATCTTCATTGAGTTTCAGTAAGTTTCGTTTTCTGTTTTCTGCTGACATGTTTCGTTTTCTTTCATTTTCCGTTTTCTTTTATTTCCGCATAATATTCATCTTTCGTCGTCTTCTTTCATTTTACGTCCCCCTTTCCTTTTATGTCAAAAATTTTTTTTCAAATTTTGTTTTTGTCTTTTTCATTTTCAGTTCTTCATCTATTTTTCCTCTTTTTTCTTCGTCTTCCACTTTCCGTCATTCCCATCTCTCTACCTAAGTATTGCCAAGTTTAAAAAACCTTTTCCCTTTTTTTTCCCTTCCTCTTCCCTTTTCCAATTTACAGATACAAAATCCTTTTTGCGATTCCTCTTTTAACCGTTTTTAGTTTTATTAATTTAAACCCGGGCTAATTCAGATCTCCATACTGCAGCTATGACTAGGCCTATTGTAGAGTAGCTGGAGTAAGCCTATTAAGTAGTGTTTGTGTTTACTACTGTATGTTTGTAAAGGAGCATGAAATCACTCTTCCTGTGGTTGATAATTTGGGTTTTATTTTGTGAAAAACCCTTTTTCCCTGTTTGGGAAATGTAAAAAAAAGGTATAAGAGAGTTTAGTATCTTCAAAAATACAAGGGATGTATTTAATGGTTTTGAAAAATTTTTTTGAACCGTTTTAAAATGTTTGGGAAAAGTAGAAAAAAAAGGTATGAATGCGAGTGATATTTTCCCCAATAAAGGGATGTATTTAAATGGGTTTTGAATATTTTGGAACCGTAAAACATTGGCAAAAGTAGAAAAAAAAAAGGGATGAAAGAGGTGAATATCTTCACAAATTGTATTTAAAAAGATGTATTTAAAAACCCGGTTTTCGATTATATGTATTTCTGGGGAAAAATATAATCGAAACCTTTAAAAACACTCTTTTATTGTGAAGATTTCATTCCCACTCATTTTCCCTTTTTTAAATAAAAAATTTTTTTGATTTTTTTTTTCTCTCTGAATTCAAGATAGTTTTTTTTATGTTTAACATTGCCTCCTACATGTGTTTTGGGACACCTCAAAAAAAAACAAAATTTACGTAAATCCCTAATCGATATCCCCAAAGGGGACGTGAGCAAATAATTAAAAATTTTTGTTTCCCCAAAACTTTTTTTTTTTTTTTTTTTTTTTTTGGGGGGGGGGTTTGGGTTTCCCTACTTTAAGAACGCCCTTTTCTTTTTCCCTCTTTGGAGGCTTTTTCCCAATTTTTTTTTTTCCCCCATTTGATTTTATTTTGCCCCGCCCAAAAAATTTAAAAAAAAGGAAAGACATAATTGGTACTAAGACTAGTCCTTGATGTACTCCAGTAGTTAGTCGTCTCCGTGCGGCGTATTTACCACGAATTTAGATACTTCTCTCTCTCTCTCTCTCTCTCAACTTTCTCTCTCTCTCAAAATCTCAATGTTCTTTTTTTTTTTCTTTACTTCTTTTCTTTTTGTCCCTATCGAATTTTCTCCTTATCCATATGATCCCCCCTCCCCCCCCCCTTCCGAGAATTCAGGAATCCTAATCCTCTGTATATTACCAATCAATGTCTTTTATCGTTTTATCTCCCCCTTTTCATCTTCTAAAGGGCCTTTTCCACTAGCCTGCCATTAGTGCGTCTGTTTACGTCAGCATGTTTGTCATGTCTCAGGAAATTGTCAAAAGGTGTTTTGAATTTGAGTTCTTGTTTCTTCTTTTATCATATTTTTATCTTCATATCCTTGTAAAAAAAAAAAAAAAAAAAAAAAAAAAAAAAAAAAAAAAAAAAAATTGCTTTTCCGTTTCATCAAAAGTGTCCTTGATTTTTGGCACGTGTGTAGCTTTGAGTTAGCTTATTATTATTATTATTTTATATTTTTATATCTTCTACGTATCTGTTCAAGGTTTTGCTCATATTTTTCTTTTTTTTATTTTTTTTTTTACAATGGATTTCAAGAATTTCAAAAGACGGAAGGTTCTTCCTAGTATGTTACAGACTTTATTTTTCTTCTCCTCCTTCACCTTCACCTTCTCCTTCTTCTCCACCTCTACCTCCACCTCCACCTCCCCTTCCTCCTCCAACTCCACCTCCACATCCCCTTCCTCCTCCAACTCTACCTCCTCCTCCACCTCCACCTCCCCCTCCTCTTCCCCCTCCCCCCTCCTCCTACTCCTTCACCACCACCTCCCTCTCCACCTCCACCTCCAATGACCTTCAAGAACTCCCCTCCTGTCTTTTGCATCTTTTTTTTCTTTTTTTTATCTCGGCCCGCTACTTTAAAATTCCTCTTTCGCCCCTTTTTTTCCCCAAACAAATCCCCCTCTGCTCACACTACACTGTTATTCCCCACGCTCTCTAGGGGAATTTTGAGATTTTTTTTTTCTCTCTCTCTCTCTCTTCGCCTTCGCCTTCGCCTTCGCCTTCGCGGGCCTTTTGCCTTCGCCTTCGGCCTTTGCCTTCCCCCTTCGCCTTCGCCCTTTGCCTTTGCCTTCGCCTTTTGCCCTTTTGCCCTTTGCCCTTTGCCTTCCCCCTTTGCCTTCGCCTTCGCCTTTGCCTTCCCTTCCCCCCTCGCCCCTTTGCCTTCGCCCTTTGCCTTCCCCTTTGCCCTTTGCCTTCGCCTTTGCCTTCGCCTTTTGCCTTGTCTACGTTCTTCGTCTTCGTCTTCGTCTTCCGGTACACTCTCCAGGAGGATTCTGTGTAAGATTTTTTTTCCCCCAAAAGTGATGTTACACTTAAAGAAGCAACAGGACAGCGGGAATAGACGATACAATAATGGATGAATAAATAGATTAACAAGTGAAGTGAATACATAAATTAAAAATAAATAAATAGATAAATAAATAGGTAAATTGTGTGTGTGTGTGTGTGTGTGTGTGTGTGTGTGGTTTTGTGTGTGTGTTTTTTGTGTGTGGGGTGTGAGTGTGTGTTTTGTGTGTGTGTGTTAATTGAAGCCAGAAACAGACAGAGAGACAGACAGACAGAGACAGAATCTGAGAGAAATCGAAAGAAAGAGATGGAAGGACCAGGGAAAGAGGAAAGAATGAGGAAGAGGGAAAGGGAAAAGATTGGGAAAGGAAACCCGGGGGAAAAGGGAAAAAATAGGAAAAGGGGAAAAAAAAAATAAGGGGAGGCTACTCTACTCGATTTTCCTTTAAAAGGGAAACCCAAAACTCAAATGACCAGAAAAGGGGCGAAATTTTTTCTAATATGCAACAGACGTTTTTTTTTATCCTTTCCTTTTTTTCTTCTTTTTCTTTTCTTTTTTTCTTTTTCTTTTTTTCTCCCCCTTTTTTCTTTTTTTTTCCTTTTTTTTCTTTTTCTTTATTTTTTTCTTTTCTTTTTTCTTTGTTTCCCCCCCCTTTTTCTTTTTCTTCTTCTTCTTTTTCCTTTTTTCTCTTAAACTTGGCAAATTTCCCCTTCTTCTCCCTTCCTTTACTTGTCTTTTTTTGATTATTTATCCCCCCTTTTTCCCCCTTTTTCCCTTTTTCTTCTTCCCTCCTCCTCCTCCTCTTCTTCGAATAGTTAAAGTAATTTAAGCAATATAATTACACATTAATTAATGCATATAATTAATCATATAATTAACCAATAACAGAAAAACAGAAAAACAAAAAAAGAAAAAACAACCCCCCCCCCCCCCCCCACACATTAACATTCACATACACAACACACACACACACACACACACACCACCACAACAAACACACACAAAAACACACACACCCCCACTCACATACCATTCACATACACACACACACAAATACTACACACACGCCCCAACAAAAACAAAACACCACACAAACACCACAACCCCAAAACACACACCACACCCAAACACACACACACACACACACCCAGCCAACCATCAGCCCTTCGGGTTAAAAATATTGGGTTTTTCTGCCCTTTATAAACCCCCCCCTGATCCGGGCCCCAAACGGAAACCCCGACGGACAAGGCGACTATTGTGAACGAGCCCAAAAAAGCGGGGCTTTTCTGGGTAAATTTTGGGTGTATTTTGTGGTTGGGGGGTGTGGGGGTGTTGTGTGTGTGTTGGGTGTTTTTTGTTTTGTGTGTTTGGGGTGTGTGTTTTGTGTGTGTGTGGGTGTTTTTTGTTTTTTTTTTATGTTTTATTTGTGTTTTGTTGGTGGTTTTGGGGGTTCGGGGGTTTTTTTTGGGTGTTCCCAAAGGAATTTTATATGTTTTTGTTATACTGTACCAAAAATTTCATCATAAAAAATCTTCCCTCTTTTCCTTTCCTTTTTTTTTTCTTCCTTTCCTTTCTTTCCTTTTTTCTAAATTTACGCTTTTTCCTTTCCCCTTTCCCTCTTTTTCTATCCCCCCCTCCTCGTGGGCCCCTTTTTTTTCCTTTTTTCCCAAATTTTTTCTCCCCTTCCATTTCCCTTTGCTTCTTATTTGTTCTCCTTTTATTCCCTCCTCTCTCTCTTTCTTTATTCCTCCTTCCCTTTTCCCTCTTTCATCTCTCTTCTC
>NC_051401.1:48232082-48237082 GCF_015228065.2 Penaeus monodon | reverse complement strand
CTCGGGGAGTATTGCGTTTGAGGAGATGGGGAGAGAGGGAGAGAAAGGAGGGAGAGAAGATAGAGGGAGATAGGGGGAAAGGGGGGGGGAGGGGGAGGGAGGGGTGACAGGATAAGGGGGAGGGAGAGAGAGAGAGAGAGAGAGAGAGAGAGAGAGAGAGAGAGAGAGAGAGAGAGAGAGAGAGAGAGAGAGAGAGAGAGAGAGAGAAGAGAGAGAGAAGAGAGAAGAAAGAGAGAGAAGAGAGAAGAGAGAGAGAGAGAGAGAGAAGAAGAGAGAGAGTAGAAGAGAGAGAGAGAGAGAGAGAAGAGGAGAAGAAGACGAGAGAGAGAAGAAGAGAGAGAGAGAGAAAACAGACAGACAGACAAACAGACAGACAGACAGACAAACAACCAGGAAGACAACCACAAACAAACGTGTTGGGGTGAAGGTAAGGACACACAGAAAGGGCAAGAAACACGAGGAAAGAGAAAAACAAACAAACAGACCAAACACCCAACAAACGAGGAGGCACAGACCCCGAATAACAATAAATAATTTCCTAGCTTCTCTAGCAGACACTGTCAAACGCTGAATCAATACATCCCGTTCTGTGAAATTATCTATTTCCTTCACGTCTCATCTGCATGTCGGAAATTATTAACTAGTTCTAGAAGTAGACGCAGGAGAAATAGCATTAGTAGTCGTATAAGTAGCCGCAGGAGTAGAAATAGCAGGAGAAAATTTATTAGTGGTCGTATAAGTAGCCGCAGGAGTAGAAAGAGCAGGAGAAATAGCATTAGTGGTCGTATAAGTAGTCCCAGTAGTAGATATAGCAGGAGAAATAGCATTAGTGGTCGTATAAGTAGTCCCAGTAGTAGATATAGCAGGAGAAATAGCATTAGTGGTCGTATAAGTAGCCGCAGGAGTAGAAATAGCAGGAGAAATAGCATTAGTAGTCGTAGAAGTAGCCGCAGGAGTAGAAATAGCAGGAGAAATAGCATTAGTAGTCGTATAAGTAGCCGCAGGAGTAGAAATAGCAGGAGAAATAGCAGGAGAAATAGCATTAGTAGTCGTATAAGTAGCCGCAGGAGTAGAAATAGCAGGAGAAATAGCATTAGTAGTCGTATAAGTAGCCGCAGAAGTAGAAATAGCAGGAGAAATAGCATTAGTGGTCGTATAAGTAGCCGCAGGAGTTGAAATAGCAGGAGAAATAGCATTAGTGGTCGTATAAGTAGCCGCAGGAGTAGAAATAGCAGGAGAAATAGCATTAGTAGTCGTATAAGTAGCCGCAGGAGTAGAAATAGCAGGAGAAATAGCAGGAGAAATAGCATTAGTGGTCGTATAAGTAGTCCCAGTAGTAGAAATAGCAGGAGAAATAGCATTAGTGGTCGTATAAGTAGTCCCAGTAGTAGAAATAGCAGGAGAAATAGCATTAGTGGTCGTATAAGTAGCCGCAGGAGTAGAAATAGCAGGAGAAATAGCATTAGTGGTCGTATAAGTAGCCGCAGGAGTAGAATGAGCAGGAGAAATAGCATTAGTAGTCGTATAAGTAGCCGCAGGAGTAGAAATAGCAGGAGAAATAGCAGGAGAAATAGCATTAGTAGTCGTATAAGTAGCCGCAGGAGTAGAAATAGCAGGAGAAATAGCATTAGTAGTCGTATAAGTAGCCGCAGGAGTAGAAATAGCAGGAGAAATAGCATTAGTAGTCGTATAAGTAGCCGCAGGAGTAGAAATAGCAGGAGAAATAGCATTAGTCGTCGTATAAGTAGTCCCAGTAGTAGATATAGCAGGAGAAATAGCATTAGTGGTCGTATAAGTAGTCCCAGTAGTAGATATAGCAGGAGAAATAGCATTAGTGGTCGTATAAGTAGCCGCAGGAGTAGAAATAGCAGGAGAAATAGCAGGAGAAATAGCATTAGTGGTCGTATAAGTAGCCGCAGGAGTAGAAATAGCAGGAGAAATAGCATTAGTGGTCGTATAAGTAGCCGCAGGAGTAGAATGAGCAGGAGAAATAGCATTAGTGGTCGTATAAGTAGCCGCAGGAGTAGAAATAGCAGGAGAAATAGCATTAGCAGTCGTATAAGTAGCCGCAGGAGTAGAAATAGCAGGAGAAATAGCATTAGTGGTCGTATAAGTAGCCGCAGGAGTAGAAATAGCAGGAGAAATAGCATTAGTGGTCGTATAAGTAGCCGCAGGAGTAGAAATAGCAGGAGAAATAGCAGGAGAAATAGCATTAGTAGTCGTATAAGTAGCCGCAGGAGTAGAAATAGCAGGAGAAATAGCATTAGTAGTCGTATAAGTAGCCGCAGGAGTAGAATGAGCAGGAGAAATAGCATTAGTGGTCGTATAAGTAGCCGCAGGAGTTGAAATAGCAGGAGAATAGCATTAGTAGTCGTATAAGTAGCCGCAGGAGTAGAAATAGCAGGAGAAATAGCAGGAGAAATAGCATTAGTAGTCGTATAAGTAGCCGCAGGAGTAGAAATAGCAGGAGAAATAGCATTAGTGTCGTATAAGTAGCCGCAGGAGTAGAAATAGCAGTTTAATCGAAAATGATGAAGTAGTTACAGAAGTATTCGCAGGAGAAACAGCATTAGTAGTCGCAATAGTAGCAATATAAGTAGTCCCAGTAGTAAGGCATAGCAGTTTAATCGAAAATAATTAAATAATTTAGTAGTCAGTTAGTAGTATTAGAACAACAATAGTAACAATAACAACAACATAACATAACAATATAACATCAATAATAATAACAACAATAATAACAATAATAACAACAATAATAACAATATAACATCAACAATAATAACAACATCGACGACAACAAAATCATACCAACATCATAACACAACATCAATAACGAACAACCTTCACCACAAAACAAATAAATCGAAAACAAATTATAACAAAAGCAAAAAACAAATATAACAAGAAAATATTCAAAAGACACTAACAAATATAACAAGAAAATATTCAAAAGACACTAACAAATATAACAAGAAAAAACATATGTGAAAACAAAAACAAATATAACAAAAAAATATAACAAAATATAACCAAAATATAACAAATACAAACATAACAAAAACAGAACAAAACAAAACAAGTTAAAAGTAAGGAAAATGTGAGAGGATCTTCCTCGCTCATAACGGACCGAAAGCCGACCAAAGTTGCAAGATTTCATAAATGCTGTTTGTTGTTGTTTGCAACATTTCCGGGTCGTCCCCTCAGGCCTTGCAAGTTATTCCGTGAAGGAAGAGATGTCGAGCCTCTTTCCTTCTTTTCTTTCTTCTTCTTTTATTCTCCTTCTTTCTTTCCCTTTTCTTCTTCTCCTTCTTTCCTTGTTTATATCTTCTTGCTACTTTTTTCTTTTTTTTTCTTTTTCTTTTTCGGATAAAAGAACAGTTATAAAGGTTAAAAAAAAAAAAAAAAGTTCAGATATGCAATCGGTTACCAAAGAATTCAAACAAAATTGGAAACATCTTAAGACAATTTGAAAGCTTCAAAATTGCTCAAAACCTAACCCGGCTTCTAAATTTGCAATTGCACAGTGCAATATCGAAGGAAACGGCGCTATTAAAGCTTAATTTTAGAGGATAACGGTGTGTCTGCTTCTTGCACGCCTTGTTGAAAGTAGCGGCTGCAATGTGCTTGGGTAGGGGGTATTTGCATGGCTCTGTTTTATGAGGAACAATGTACAAATGGCTGTATTTCTCTCTCTTTCTTTTTCTCTCCCTTTCTTTATCTATCTCTCATCCTCTGTGTCTGTGTCTATGTCTCTCTGTCTCTGTCCCTATCTCTGTCTCTACCTCTATCCCTATCTCTACCTCTATCCCTATCTCTATCTCCATCTCTCTCTACCTCTATCCCTATCCCTATCTCTATCTCCATCTCTCTCTATCTCTATCCCTATCTCTACTCTACGTCTACCTCTCTCCTGACGCAAAGCGATGCTCCTTTGTTTTTTGTTTCTTTCTCCCTCCTTGATGTTGACTCTGACGCGCTTCGGACTATGGCGAAAGTACCCGCACTGGACAGACACGTGGCGAGAGCAAACGCTGTATTTTGACTTCTCTCTGACTTCCTGGTTTGGTTTCTAAAGGGCGCTCGCCGTATTAAATCAAGTACAGTGTCATTAAGGAACGGTGGAAGTCGACCGAGGCGGTGCAGTGTACTTCTGACTAGTGGAAACTGCTTGTATGGCATCGTATATTTGTGTTTATTTAAGGTCTGTAATGGATGTATTTACATATGATAGATATATCTCTTTCTGTTGAATTTATTTATTTATATTGGTTATGTATATATTTCTTTGAATATATTTATTTATACTGGATATTTATACTTCACTTATATCGAATATGTTTATTTATATTGGATATATCTACTTATATGGAATATATCTATTTCTATTGGATATATACATTTATATGGAATATATTTCTATTGAATATATATATTTCTATTGAATATAATTATTTCTATTGGATATATTCATTCATATTGGATATATCTCTTTCCGTTAAATATATCTATTTATATTGGATATATCTCTTTCCGTTAAATATATCTATTTATATTGGATATATCTCTTTCTAATGGTTATATTTTTGATGTTAGTTATATCTTTTCTATTAAATACATTTATTTATGTTGGATATACCTTCCCTTTGAATATATTTATTTATATTGAAGATATTCATCTATATTAGATATTCATCTGATATCACTAGATAGATATTACATTTTTTATCATTATTTTGACGTAAGGTTATCGTATATCTAAGTAATTTTAAAACAAATAGTTGTGTTCGTACACATTTAATTATAACCTTATTAATCGGTGAGTTAAAGTTCGAAGTTGAAGAAGATGAGGTAGAAGAATAAGAATAAAGAGGTGGAGAAGAAGAAGAAGAAGAAGAAGAAGAAGGAGAAGAAGAAGGAGAAGGAGAAGAAGAAGAAAAAAAAAGAGATAGAAGAAGAAAAAGATGAGGTAGAAGAAGAAGAATAAAGAGGTAGAAGAA
>NC_051401.1:48223142-48231982 GCF_015228065.2 Penaeus monodon | reverse complement strand
AAAAAAAAAAAAAAAAAAAATTTTGGGGAAAACAAACCAAAAGGGTTCTAATCCCCAAAAAAAACTCATTCGAAAATGGGGAAAGGGAATTGAAACCAGGGGACGGGGACACACACACTCCGGGGGTAAAAAATAAAAAAAAAAAATTGAAAAACAGGCCACAAGTTCTGCGGAAAAGGGCACTGTGTGTTTGTTTGTGTGGTGTGTGTGGGGGTGTGTGGTGTGTGTGTGTGTGTGGGGTTTTGGGTGTGGGGTGTGGTGTGGGCTTGTGTGTGTTTGTCTGTGTTTTTGTCTGTGTGGTGTGGGTTGTGTGTGTGGGTGTGTGTGGGGTGTGTGTGTGTGTGTGTGGGGTGTGTGTGTGTGGTGTGTGTGGGTTAGGGGAGAGAAGAGAGAGAGAGAGAGAAAAGGAGAGAGAGAGAGGAGAGAGAGAGAGAGAGGAGAGAGAGGACAGAAAAGAAAACAAAAAGGGAGGGAAACGAGCCGCCCAGGGATTAAAAAAAAAAAAAAAAAACACACACAAAAAAAAACAATAAAAAAAAACCCAAAAAACCTTTTAAAAACCCAAAGCCCAAAAAAAACACACACACCCAAACAACCTATAAAAAAGAAAAACACAGACCCCCCTTTCGAAACGATATCAAAGCTTGACCCACATTGTACGGGGGATAAAGGGGCCCCCCTTTCAGAAAACTGTTAATCAAACAACAGAGCATTTCTTCATATTGCTGTAAAAAACAATTTTAAACAAATCTTTTTAAAGCCCCGGCCCCGACAGCTTTTCCCTTTTCCCCTGAGCAGTTTTGGGGAGTATTGCTTTTGAGGAGAGGGGGAGAGAGGGAGAGAGAGAGAGAGAGAGAGAAAAGGGAGAGAGAGAGAGAGAGAGAGAGAGAGAGACGGAGAGAGAAAAAAGAGAGAGAGAGAAGAGAGAGAGAGAAAAGAGAGGAAGAGAAGAGGAGAGAGAGAGAGAGAGAGAGAGAGAGAGAGAGAAAAACAGACAAAAAAGAGGACAGACGGGAAAAAAAAAAAAACCCAGGAAGACAAACAAAAACAAACGTGTTGGGGTAAAAGGAAAGGGACACCCCAGAAAGGGGCAAAAAAAACCGAGGAAAGGGGAAAAAAAAACCCAAACAGCCCAAAACCCCCAAAAAAGGGAGGAGGCACAGACCCGAATAACAATAAAAAATTTTCCTAGCTTCTCTAGCAGACACTGTCAAACGTGAATCAATACATCCCTTTCTGTAAAATTTTCTATTCCCTTCACGTCTCATTGCATGCCCGGAAATTATTAACTAGTTCTAAAAATGGGACGCGGGAAAAAATTTGCATTAGTAGTGTATAAGTAGCCGCGGGAGTAGAAATAGCAGGAAAAATAGCTTTAGTAGGGTATAAGTACCCCGGCAGGAGTAAAAAATAGCAGGAAAAATAGAATTAGTAGTCGTAAAGTACCCAAAAGGAGTAGAAATAGAGGAGAAATAGCATTAGTGGGGGTTTTAAAGTAGCCGCAGGGTAGAAATACGGGGAAAAATCCCCTTAGTGGTCGTATAAGTAGGGCAGGAGTAAAAAATACCCAGGAGAAATAGCTTTAGTGGTCATAAGTAGCCGCAGGGGGTATAAGAAAGCCCCCGGAGTAAAAATAGCAGGAAAAAATAGCATTAGGGTCGTAAAGTAGGGGGAGGGGAAAAATTTAGCAGGGGGAAATAGCTTTAGCAGTCGTATAAGTACCCGCAGAGTAGAAATAGCAGGAGAAATAGCATTAGAAGTCGATAAGTAGCCAAAGGATTTAAAAAATAGCAGGGAAATAGCATTGGGCAGTCGTATAAGTAGGCAGGAGTAAAAATAGCAGGAGAAAAGCTTTAGCGGGCGATAAGTACCCGCGGAGTAAAAATGGGCAGGAGAAATAGCTTAGCGTCGATAAGTCCCCCGGAGGAGTAGAAATAGCAGGGGGAAATAGAATTGAAAGTCGTATAAGTACCCGCGGAGTAAAATAGCAGGAAAAATAGAATTAGCATTTCGTTAAGTAGCCGCGGGAGAGAAATAGCAGGAGAAATAGCATTACCCGCTTTATAAGTACCCCGAGGAGTAAAAATAGCAGGAGAAATAGCATTGGGCAGCGTAAAGGGAGCGCAGGAGTAGAATAGCAGAGAAATAGCATTAGAAAGTCGAAATAAGTAGCCGCGGGGATTTAAAAAATAGCAGGAGAAATACCCATTAGCAGTGTATAAGTAGCCAGGAGTGGGAAATAGCAGGAAAAAATGGGCATTAGCAGTGTATAAGAAACCGGAAAGGAGTAGAAATGCAAAAAAATAGCATTACCCGTGTAAAAAGTAGCCGGGGAAAGAGAAATAGCAGGGAAATACCCTTAGCGGGCTTTATAAGTAGCGCGGGAGTAGAAATAGGGGGAAATGGGCAAAAAGCAGGGTATAATTTAGCCGAGGAGTGAAAAGCAGGAAAAATAGCTTTAGCAGTGTAAAAGTACCCGGGGGAGTAAAAAATAGAGGGAAATAGCATTAGCAGTGTATAAGTAGCCGGGGAGTAGAAATAGCAGGAAAAAATAGCATTAGTAGTATATAAGTAGCCCCCGGAGTAGAAAAGCAGTAGTAGTCGTAAAAGTAGCCGCGGGAAAGTAAAAATGCATTAGTAGTGGGTTTTAAGTAGCCGCGGGAGTAGAAATGCAGGAGAAATAAAATTTAGTAGGTCGTATAAGTAGCCCCGGGTAGTAGAAATAGCAGTTTAAAATTGAAAATGTTTAAAGAAGTTAGGGGGAAGTAGTCGCAGGAAAAACCCGCATTTGTCCCCAATAGTAAAATATAAGTAGCCCCATTTTAGTAAAGCATAGCAGTTTAATGAAAATAATTAAATAATTTAGTATTTCAGTTATTAGTAGTGGGAAAAAACAAAGTAACAATAAAAACAACATAACAAACAATAAAAACATAACAATAATAAAAACAAAAGAACAAAATAAAAACCAATAAAAAAAAATAAAAAAAAAACAAATAAAAACAATAATAAAAAACAATAATAACAAAATAACACCCCCCCAATAATAACAACAAAAATTTAAAAACAAAAAAAAAAAAACATCAACAATAATAACAACAATAATAAAAATAATAAAAACAATAATAACAATAAAACAATAAAACAATAAAACAACAATAATAAAAAAATTATAACAAAAAATTTAATAAACAACATGAGGGACAACAAAACATCCCAACATATAAAAAACAACATCAATAAGGGAAAAACCTTCACCCCAAAAAAAATTTAAATCGAAAAAAAATTATAACAAAAGAAAAAAAAAAATTTTAACAAAAAAAATTTTCAAAAACACTAAAAAATAAACAAGAAGAAACTTTAATGTGAAAACAAAAAAAAATATAAAAAAAAATATAACAAAATATAACCAAAAAAAAAACAAATCCCAAAACATAAAAAAAAAAAACCCAAAACAAAAAAAGGTTAAAAAAAAGGGAAAATGTAAAGGGGATCTTCCCGCTCATAAGGGAAACCGAAACCCGCCCAAAAAGTTGAAAGATTTAAAAAATCCCTGTTGTTTTTTGGCAACTTTTCCGGGCGCCCCCTCGGGCCCTTGCAAGTTTTTTCCTAAGGGAAAAGAGATGTCGAGTCTTTTCCCTTCTTTTTTTTTTTCTTTTTTTTATTCCCCTTTATTTCCCTTTTTTTATTCCCCTTTTTTCCTTTTATATTTCCGTTATTTTTTCCCTTCTTTTTTCCTTTCCCCTTTTTTTCTACTTCTCCTTCTTCTTTCCTGTTATTTCTTTTTTGCACTTTTTTTTTTTTTTTTTTCCCTTTTTCTTTTTCGGATAAAAGAAACATTATAAAGGTTAAAAAAAAAAAAAAAAAAAAATTCCGATATGAAAAACGGTTACCAAAAATTCAAACAAAAATTTGGGAAAAATTTAAGAAAAATTTGAAGGTTTTAAAAAATTTCTCAAAAACCCAACCCCCCCTTCTAAATTTGCAATTGCATAGGCAATATCGAAGGAAAAGGCGCATTAAAGCTTAAAATTTTTTGAGGATAACGGGGTGTCTGCTTCTTGCACGCCTTGTTGAAAGTAGCGGCTTTCAATGTGCTTGGGGAGGGGTTTTTGCATGGCTCTGTTTTATGAGGAAAAAGTTTCAAATGGCTGTTTTCTCTCTCTTTTTTTTTCTCTCCCCTTTTTTATCATCTTTTCACCTCTGTGTCTGTGTCTAGTCTCTCTGTCTCGTCCCTTCTCTATCTCACCCCCTATCCCCATCTCTACCTCTATCCTATCTCTATCTCCACTCTCAATAAACCCCTATCCCCAAACCCCATCTTAAACCCCATCTCTCTTACCTTATCCCTATCTCTCCCCTAAACCCCTACCTCTCTCCTGAAGCAAAGGATGTTCCCTTTTTTTTGTTTTTTCTCCCTCCCTTTATGTTTTACTCTGACGCGTTTTGGGCTATGGCGAAAAACCGCACTGGACAGACAAAGTGGCGAAAAGCAAAACGCGTATTTTGAATTCTCTCTGACTTCCCTTTGGGTTTGGTTTCCCAAAGTGCGCTCGCCGTATTAAAAACAAGGACAGTTTTCGTTAAGGAACGGGGGAAGTCGACCGCGGCGGTGCAGTTTCTTGGGCTATGGAAAAAATCTTGTATGGAAACTTATATTTTTGTTTATTTTAAGGGCGGGAAGGGGGTATTTACATATGATAGATAAACCTTTTTGTTGGGAAATTTTTTTATTTATATTTTGGTTTTGTAATATTTCTATTTAATTTTATTTTTTTTATACGGATATTTTTACTTTATTTTTATCGAAAATGTTTATTTATATTGGATATAATTATTTATATGGAAAAAAAATTTATTTCTATTTGGTTTTATAATTTATATGGAAATATTTTTATTGAATATAATATTTTATTGAAATTTAAATTTTTTCTATTTTGGGTTATTTATTCATATTGGATATATCTCTTTTCCCTTAAAAATTTTTATTGGATTTTATCTCTTTTCCCTTAAATAACTATTTATATTGGTAAATCTCTTTCCCTTAAATATATCAAATTTTATGGATATACCCAAATTTTTAAAGGATATTTTGGGGTTAGTTAAATCTTTCCCATTAAATAAAATTTTTTTATGTATTTAATACCCTTTCCCTTTTTAAAATATTTTTATATTTTAAGATTTTCATCTATTTAGGTATTCATATGATATTACTAGATAGATATTTTCAATTTTTAAAACATTTTTTTTGACGTAAGGTTTTTTCGGATAAACTAAATAATTTTAAAACAAATAGTTGTGTTCGTCCCCATTTAAATTTTAAAACCCCCTTAATCGGTGAGGGTTTAAAGTTCGAAGTTTAAGAAGAGGAGGTAGAAAGGGAAAAAGAAAAAAAAGGGGGGTGGTAGAAGAAGGGAAGAAGAAGAAGAAGAAGAAGGAGAAGAAGGAGAAAAGGAGAAAAAGAAAAAAAAAAAGAAAGAGATAGAAAAAGAAAAAAAAATGAGGTAGAAAAAAGAAGAATAAAGAGGTTTGAAGAAGAAGAAGAAAAAGAAAGAGATGGAAAAAGAGATATGGGGGTAGAATTTAAAAAGAGGGCTTTTCTTATTCTTCGAGAACGAGAAGAAGAAGAAGAGGCAGAAGAAGAAGAAGAAGAGGTGGTAGAAGAAGAAGAAGAAGAGGTAGGAGAAGAAGAAGAAGGAGTAGAAGAAGAAGAAGAAGAAGAAGAAGAAGAGGTAGAAGAAGAAGAAGAAGAGGCAGAAGAAGAAGAAGAGGTAGAAGAAGAAGAAGAAGAAAGAGATAGAAGAAGAAGAGGCAGAAGAATAAGAAAAAGAAGAAGAACAAGAAAAGAAGAATAGTGTTCTTTGCAAGTGTAATGTATTGTGTTATTAAAAGCCCAACATTACTCTGGCTTTTGACACTTTAAGTATTCCTGTCAAACATCATGAATTTATGATTTTAATTACATTGATCCATCAGAAATGATATTAAATGAAGCTCTTATTAAGTTTTATACAGAAAAATGTAAAATTTTTTACTGGTTATTTATTAAGGGTAAAGAGTGAATGTATTTTTATGGTCGTTTCTCTCTCTCTCTATATATATATGTGTGTGTGTGTGTGTGTGTGTGTGTGGTGGGTTTTGTGTGTGTGTGGTGGGGTGTTTTGGGGTGTGTGTATGTGTGTGTGTGTGGGGGTTTATGCATGTGTGTGTGTATGGGATGTGTGTGTGTGTGGTGTGTGTGTGTGTTGGGGTGTGTGTGTGTGTGTGTGTGTGGTGGGTGTGTGTGTGTGGTGGTGTGTGTGGTGTGGGTGTTTAGGGATGTTTGGGCTCCTTACCCCCCCCCCTTCCCCACCTCCATCCCTTTCCCCGTTTTCCCCGCCCCCAAACCCACTCTACTGACCTAAAAAGGGTTTGCTTTACTCGTGACGAATTTTTTCGTCGTCGGACAATGTTCTATTTATCTTTTAATTTCGTCCGTGTTTATTTATTTCGACCTTGTCTGCGCTGTAGGCCCTGTATACGAATTGTACTATGTGGACCAAACGAGACGGAAATTTTCGTTAAAGTTCGTAATGAAATGAGTAAACAAAATTTCTAGATAAATTTTATTAAAAATTGACGTCTGTCCACTTGATTTTCGTGTTGGTTTGTTTTCCAAAAAAAAAAAAGGTACATATAAATAGTTTCGACACAGATTCAAATCTATGAGTTGTTATTATTATCATTATTATGTATCTTTATTTCACTTAATTTATTTAATACCGGTCGTATTTTTGTTATCAATATTAACATAATAGTAATGTTATTATTATTGTTATTATTATTATTATTACTATTATTATTGTTATTATTATTATTATTATTACTATTATTATTACCATTATCATCATTATCATCATCATTACCATTTTTATCATTATCAATATCATTATCATTATTATTATCATTATCATTATTATTATTATTATCATTATGTTATCATTATTATTATGTTTTAATTATAATTATTGATATTATCATTATTATGTTTTAATTATAATTATTGATATTATCATTATCATCATTATCACTATTATCATTACTATTATTACCATCCTCATTATTATCACTTACAATATCACCATTATTATCTTTATCATTGTTATCATCTTGTAATAATAATGATGATCATGGCAGCAACAATGATATCATGGTTGTTATGCTATTATTTTTGTTATCACTGTTACTATTATAAATGTTATTGTTTATAGTAAGGTAAGTGTTTACTGATATGAATATTTAATAAAACTATATAAAAAGTTAATGACGAGTTCTGATTAAAGTATATGGCTTTGCCTATGAGTCCTTTTTCGATTCGACTTTTGTGTGATCCGAATCATATTAGAAAATGTGAAATAAAAAGAAATAATTATTTGAAATTGTAAATGTTGCCGGATAATTAAAAAAAAAATCGAGAGCTTGTTCGTTTTCTGATATTTTTTTGAGGGGGAAACTTAGGTAATTTTACTTAGTGCTTTTTTTTTAAAGATGCAAAAACGTCAAGACAGATATAGATACAGATGTATATCTGTATACATACACATACACACGCTCGTTTCATACAATATAACAAAACAAAACCCCCATATATCTGTGTATGTGTGTGTGTGTGTGTGATGTATGTCGTGGCCCTGTGGTGTGCGGTTGGGGTGTGCTTTTTGCCTATGCGTGGAGTTGCTATACTAGCGGTATGTTATATACACTTACTTCAAACACACCACACAAACACACACACACCACACCAACCCCAAAACACACACACAACACCACACAACATAATATATTAAAATATTAAAAATATATATATAAATATAATTTTATTATTAGTATATTATAAAAAAAATAATATATAAATTATATATATTATATATATAAACATTAACATTCAAACAGTTTCCTGAACGAAGGAAGCGGAGACAAACACATAAAATTTATATTGGTTCCTTCTGTCAAAAGCTATCGAGGCGCCGGTTAAATCCCCCAGTAAATTTACATCACGGACATAACATGCTTTCCTTGATAAAAAGCTTTTAACTTTATATCTTTTTTCAAAATTCAGCAAAGATTTTGCGTCCTGGCTGTTGCAAGCAGATCGATTTTTTTGTGCCTCAGGGGTTTTAAATTTCGGTGTTTTTAATTTAGTTTTTTTGTTTTTTTTTTGTTTCGTTTGCTTTCAAGGGAAAATTTGTTTTTTTTTTTTTTTTTTAAAACCTTTTGGTTTTCCCCCCCCCCCCCCCCCAAAAACCCCCCTCCCCCCCCCCCCCCATTCTCCCCCCACCCCCTCCCTCTTTCGCCCCCCCTAAAACCCCCCCCCCCAAAAACCCCCCCCCCACCTCCCCCCCCAACTCCCCCCTCCCCTTTCCCCGCCCCCTTTTTTCCCCCCCCTGCCTCCCCTTTCTCCCCTCCCCTAAAAATTTTTCTTTCTCTCCATTCTCTCCTCTCTCCTCTATTCCTTCTCTCTCCCTCCATTCCCTCCCCCCCCTCATTCCCTCTCTCTCTCTCTTCTCTTCCTCTCTCTCTCCTTTTTCCCTTTTCCTCTTCTTTCTTTCCTTCTTTCTCGCTTCATTCTTCTCCTCTTTCCTATTCTCTTCCTCTCTCTCTTTTCCCCTCATCTTTTCTCTTTCTTTCTTCCCTCTCTTCCTTTCTCTCCTTCTCTCATTCTCTCTCTCTCTTTCTCTCTTCTCTCTCTCTCCTCTCTCTCCCCTTCTTCTCTCTCCTTCTCTTCTTTCTCTCTCTTTCTCTCTTCTCTCTCTTTCTCTTCTCTTTTTCTTCTCTCTTCTCTCTCTTTCTCCTTTTTCCCC
>NC_051401.1:48219772-48223042 GCF_015228065.2 Penaeus monodon | reverse complement strand
TATCATTATTCAGACTTTGCGATTAAGGCGAAGGCAGTCTCGTCTTTAAGAATGTTATTTTGACCTGATCTCCTTTGATTTCTGTATGAAGTAGTGGAGGTTTGGGAAAAGTATACATGTGTACATAAAAGTATAAGCAGACACAAACATACACATAAACAGAGTGAGTATGTGTGTGTATGAATATATATAAGAATTTTATATAATACATAATAATATTATATATATTATATAAATATAATATATATTTTAATATTATTATATATATTATAATATATATATATATATTATACATTATATATATATATATAAATACTAAAAATATTTAAAAATATATTATATTATATATATATTTATATTAATATATATATTTTATAATATTATATATATATATTTTTACATTATTATATATATTATATTATATTATATTATTTATTTTATCTATATATATATATATTATATATATATATTATTTATATATCTATAATAATATATATTTTAATTTTATATAATATATATATATATTTTATATCTTTTTATATTATATTATATATATATATATATATATATTTTATATATATATATATATCTATTATTTTATTATATATTATATATATATATTTATATATATAATATATATATATATTCCATATATATATATATATATTATATATACTATATATATATTTTATATTATATGATATATATATTATATATATATATAATATCTTTATACTATATATATATAATTATATATATATTATATATATTATCATATATATTTATAGTATATACTATATATATATTAATATATTATATATTATATATCTATTATAATATATATATATATATATTTCTATATATATATATATATCTATATATATATATATATATATATTATATATATATATGCATATATATATATATATATATATATATATATATATATATATATAATATTAGAGTCGTATTGGATCTAAGTAATGAAAGACTTAATAATGATAAGTAGATGTAATGATGATGATGATGACATGAACGAAAGTAAAACAATTGATGACAACAAAAGAGAGATCAGAATACTCATCCTTGCTTCAGAGGCCAAACGTTTCTTACCTGGAAAAAGAAAAAGAAAAATATATTATTAAGACTATACACTTATAAGTAAAATATTGTTTATTTACAGTTGAACACTAATATAATAATAAAATAAGGGAGAATGTAAAGAGTAAAGTTTTTTTTTTTTGTTAATAGTATGTATTTATTATTTATTTTATAGTTTATTATATCTATCATGTCTCTATCTTTCTCTTTCCCCCTTCTCCTCCTTTCTTTCCCTCTTCCTCTTCCTAGTTATTCCTCACTTCTCTCGTCTTTCCTCCGTTTATCTCATTCTCTCTCCTCCTCTTTCTCTTCTCCTTCTTTCTTTTCTCCTCTCTTATCGCCCCCTTCCCTTTTTTTCCCTCTTTCGTCCCTCTACCTCCTTTTTTCCTCCTTTATCCCTTTCCCCTCCTCCTTCCTTTCCAATCCCTTCATCTCTTTCGCCTGCACCCCCCCCCTCCCATCTTCACCCCCTCAAAAAAAAAAAAAAAAACTAATACAAAATACAAAACAAAGAAAATAGAAGAAAAGAGACAGGAAGGAGGGAAGAAGAGGGGAGGTGGGAAGGAAGAAGAAGGGGGAGCGAGGGAGAATAGGGGGGAGGGGGGGAGGGAGAGAGAGGAAAGAAGGGGGTTGAAGGAAAGTAAAGTGGTAGAGGAAAATGGAAAAGCGAAGGAAGGGGGGTGCGTGTGCAGAAAAAAGGAGTTGGTCGTAAAAAGGAGGAGAGAGTTTTTTATGTTTTGTGAGGTTTAGAAGTAGCTTCCGTGGTTGATAGTGATTATAGAGTGGATTGTGTTATGTTAATGTCGCGGGGATGGTAATCTATTGTTGTGGATTCGTGACTAGAGGGATGGGATTGGTGATAATCAGGGGATGCGCTGCTCAAATTGGTCTGAGGGCAAAAATTTTGTTCTGGCGTGTAAACCGCGGGGGATGGAGAATCTCGGCTTAGCAAATTGGTGCGATCTCCGTGAAAGTGGGTGGTTCTGTGATTTGGGAGTCTTACGGCTGTTGTGACTACGAGAATGAATGGTGTACGGTGTTAAGAAAAGGAAATATCTTGATCTAAATCAATAGTTGGTAGGGAATATTTTGAAAACCGCTCGTCAAGAGAAGTTGGGTCTGTCGCCTTGTGCAGCTAATAACTGAAATGTATTTGGTCGTTTATCTAAAAAGGATTATGTGTTTTTTTTCTTTCTTTCTTTTTCTTTCGTTTGTCTTTTCCCCCTTTTTCGAATACTTTTATTATCTAGTATTTTATTTATTTTTTTGTTTAATTCTTCCTCTTTCTCATTCTCTTTCTCTCTTTCTCTTATTCTTCTTTCTTGACCTCTAGCTTACTCATTCTCTTCTCTTTCTTTATTCATTTCGTACTCTCTCTCTCTCTCTCACTCAAACTTTCTCTTTTTCTCTCTCTCTCTCTCTCTCTCTCAAACTTTCTCCTTCTCCCTCTCTCTCTATCAAACTCTCTCTCCCTTCTCCCTTTCTCTTTCTCTCTCTCCTCTCCTCTCTTTCTCTCTCTATCTGTCTCTCTCTATCTTTATCTATCTCTATCTATCTATCACTATCTATCTCTATCTCCCTCTCTCTATCAAACCATCTCTCCCCTTCTCCTCCCCCCCCTCTCTCTCTCTCAACCTCTCTCTTTTCTCCCCCTCTCTCTTTTCTCCCCCTCTCTCTCTCCCTACCTCCCCCTCGTTCTCTCTCTCTCCCAATCTCCCTCTCTGCATCCGTTGACTTTCGAACTTGAGGAAATATGATGGGAAGAAGGAGGGGATAGAGGGGGAGAGGAGGGGATAGAGGGGGAGAGGAGGGGGATTAGACAAAGAGGAGGGGGGTGTAGTCAGAAATTGAGCTTCGAGGGCAGTGGGAGGGGGAGGGAGAGAGGGAGGGGTAAGGGGAGGGGGAAGGGGAAGGAGAGGGGGCAGAGAGAAGGGGAGGGGGGGAGGGAGAGGATGGGGGAGATAAGGGCGGGCTACTTCACTGTCACCCTGCTTTTATACAGGCTGAAAGGGAGGGGGAAGAAACAGGCTTGAAAGGGAAGGTGAAAAATAGAGAAAGAGAAGACAGATCGACTGATAAATAAATAAGTAGATATATAGATAGACAGATAGATAGAGAGAGAGAGAGAGACAGAGATAGAAAATAGAAAGATAGAGAGATAGGGAGATA
>NC_051401.1:48204772-48212272 GCF_015228065.2 Penaeus monodon | reverse complement strand
CTCTTCTAAACTCTTCGTGTTATCATTATCAATTATTATTATTTTATTATTATTATTACTATTATCATCATCATCATCTTCATCTTCACTACCATTATCACGTTTATCACCATCACCATCATCATTAATATCATAACTACTACTATCATTATAATCATTAAAACTTAAGTCTCAAGTCCTTGTCTTTTGCAATATCTCGGATCTTCCTGCAATTCCCAGTTTCGCAACGTGCAGAGAGCAACCGAAACTTCAACAGATTTCCTTATGCAACACATCTTAATGATTTTTCTCTCGAGATCTTCGTATGTTTTCTCTCTTTCTCTTGTTCTTTTTCGTGTATTTTGTTATTCTCCTAAAAATCAGTATCTGTTATTATACATTGTTATTATTATGTATTTTTATTCTTATATATTTTTTATTAGTATATTTTTTATTCTTCTATTTTCATTTATTTCTACTAATATGCATATTTATTATCATGCATTTTGATTATTATACATTTCGATTGTAATATTTTTCTGGGCGTTATCCAGTGTCTTGGAGTCTCGCCTTGATGCCTTTTGTAACAAGTCCCTTCGTCGGATCATGGGGTACAGTTGGCAGGACCACGTGTCCAACCGGCGGTTACACCGTGAGACTGGCAAGGGACCTGTTACTTGCATAATCCGGGATCGCCAACTCAGGTTATATGGGCACCTAGCTCGCTTCCCTGTGGACAACCCTGCCCATCAGGTTGTCTCTCTGCGAGACAACCCTGGGTGGAGGAGATCTGTGGGCCGACCTAGGAGATCATGGCTTGGGCAGCTCGACGAGACCTGTCGCGAGGAATTAGAGATGGGCCGTGTGCCTGCCTGGAGACTCGCCTGAGGCGAGGGATCCTCGTGGCTGAAGCGAAGGGTGGATGCGGCCATGCGCCCCCGTCGGCGTTAGCCCCTTGATGATGATGATGATATTATTATACATATAGGCTATTATACATTCCTGCGTTTATACATTAAGATTATTATGCATTTCATTAATCACGTTAAGTCTCCATTTCAATTTTCTTAGCCACGTCAGATCGTCAGAGTGAATGTTTACATCCCAAAACACTCAACATTCTTTATTTCTATCTACATTCTTTAGAAAATTAACATACCTTTCTTTCTCTTTCTCTCTTTCTCTCCCTCCTAACTCTTTCCTCTCTCTCTCCCTCTCCTCTTTCTCATTTCATTTGTTTTCTATCCTCTCCATGTTCCATTTTCATCGTAGTTTCTAACACACAGTCCGAGTAATATTGTCATACCGTCTTTTGTATTCCCTTTGAGCCACTTTCTCGCATTCGAAAATCATATGGCCGACGCTTTAGCTTTTTCCCAAACAAACATTCTGTATTATAAAGGTGAGTCACCTATTTTAGCGGAATTATATTTGACATAATTTGTGTCTATCCTTGGCCACAGGAAAAAAATACGAAAGGATATATTTAGCATAATTCGTATTAAGGTCCTGTTTCTAAGTTGCAGATATTGATATTTCTGTTTCTGTCTTCATTCCCTTTTTGCGCTTGATTATTCCTCAGTTCTCTTCTATGCATTTTTCTCTCCTTTATTGTCTGTCTAAGGTTTTGGTTCTTTTCCTATAGTGTTTTCAGGCATACGCAGTACATTCGTATTTTTTTACACCTGTAATTCATTTTTCATTCGAATTTTCTATGTACCATCTTCATTTTTTTCTCTCTGTCTCTCTCTCTTTCTTCCTTTTTTTCATTTACACTTGCAATTCATCTTTCATTCGAATTTTCTATGTACCATCTTCACTTTTTCTCTTTCTCTCAGGTTATTATCCCTCCTACACCTTCCTTCCTTGATACAGAAATCCTATTACTAAGACTCTTAGAAGTAAAAAGTTAATCATCTTTCTCACCCTTTTGCCTAACCCTTTCAGCCCAATAGGTAACCAATTTATCCTTCTCTCACTACCCTTCAACAACTCATTTATTCATTTATTAAGAGTGAATTCTTCCCTTTAAGTGTTCCTTAAAAAAAAAAAAAAGTTATGGTTACAAAAAAAAGTTGGCTATGTCTTTCATGTCTTCATCCAATTTTTATTCACTTCTAGTTTGCAAAAATACCTATACCCATTTTAATCTGTTTATTTCGTCACCTGTTCATCTGTAAGTTATTCCATTTATTTTCGGTCATTCCCCTTCTCGTTCTCAAAATTTCATATTTATTCAACCTAATTTGCCATGATCATACTCATTAGTATTACTACTACTACTACTACTACTTCTATTACTATTACGACTACTACTACTACTATTATTACTACTACTACTTCTCTTACTATTACGACTACTACTACTACTATTATTAACTACTACTACAATTACTATTACCTGTCCTCCTACTATTACAATCATAATCATCATCTCCATCATCGTTATTTCATTATTACCAAAATCATTAAAGTTATCAATTTTATCATATCATTATCATCAACAGAAGCAGTAGAAATAACATCAACATTTTTTATGAAGTTGAATAGAAATTAATAGGGAAAATATATGATAACACATAACAATATAAACACATAAATATGCAAAATACGACAACACATAGATGAATACACCTATACACATATACATTAAAATATACAAGAAACACACAACACAAAAACACTTCTACACATACACGCGTTGACAACCTCACATTACACTCGCAAAATACACACGCATATCGAAACATAAAAACGCACACACACACACACACACACACACACACACACACACACACACACACACACAAAGGAATAAATTAAAAGTAATTATGAATAAATAAATAGACAAATAAATATCACACATAAATTAATAAAAAAAAAAAATATATATATATATATATATATATGACCACACACACACACAAAAGAAACACACACACGCAAACACAAATCCACCTACGTACACTTAACCCCCCCACCCCACACACACACACACTACCACACGATCTCACCCACAATTAATACCTGCATCCTCTCACGCCAAAGCATTCATCGGCAAAGAGGTCACCCGCCTTCACCCCCCCCCCCCTCGCCGTCGAAATAAGAGGGAGGGAGGGGGAGAGAGAGAGAGAGAGAGAGAGAGAGAGAGAGAGAGAGAGAGAGAGAGAGAGAGATACAGACAGACAGACAGACAGACAGAGAGAGGGAGAGGGAGAGAGATACAGACAGACAGACAGACAGACAGAGAGAGAGAGAGGAGTTACCAATAAGAAAGGGAAAAAGTAAGAGAAAAAGAAAGAGGGAGAGGATATAGCTTATCGTACAAGAGAGAAAAAAAAGAGAGAGGGGGGGGAAAAAAAAAAGGGGGGGGGAGAAAAAAAAGACCCCCAGAAAATAAACCAAGATTTTTTTTTTAAAGAAAAAGGAAAGGAAAATAAAAGAGAAGTAAACTGGGAAAGAGATATAGAGAAAAACCCCCCAGGATAGCAAAAATTTTTCCCCAAAATTGATTTTCCTTTCTAAAAAAAAACCCTTTCTTTACCTTCTAACCTGCCTTTCACCTTTTTGGCTTCATTCAAATTTTTTTTTCTCTCTTACTTTTTTTTGTTTCTCCCTCTCTCTTCTCTCTCTTTCTCCCCTTCCTTTCTCGTCTCCCTTTCCCTCTCTCTTCTCTCTCCCCTTTCCCTCCCCTTCCTTTTCTCTATCTATTTTCCCCTTCTCCTCCCTTTTCTCTCTATCTTATCTCCTCTTCTCTTTTTTTCGTCCCTCTCAACGTCTTAAGAACTTAAAGAACTCCTTTTCACCTTTCCGTTTCATGGGAGATTTGAATTCTTTTCTCTCCCCCCTCCTTTCTTTCTCTCCTCATACCTTTTCATTTATTTATTTTCCCTATTCCCTTTTCATCCCTCTCTTTTCTCTTCTCTTTTCCTTTCCTCTTCTTCCCCACTTCCATCCTTTCTTTCACCCCCTCCCTTTTGTCTTTTCTTCCCCTTTTTTCCCCCATCTCTTTTCTTTCCTTTTTCTCCTCTCCCCCTCTTCCTCCCTCTTTCTCTCTCTATCTTCTCTCTTTTTCTTCTCTCTTTTCTCTCTCTCTTCTCCTTCTCTCTTTTCTGTCTCTCTCTCCCTTCTCCCTTCTCTCTTCTCTCTTCCTCTCTCTCTCTCTCTTCTCTTCTCTCTCATCTCTTCTCTCTCTCCTTTTCCCTTTCTCTTTTCTCTCTCTCCTCTCTTTTCCTCTTTTCCCCCTCTCTCTCTTTTCTCTTCTTTCTTCCCTTTCCTCTCTCTCCTCTTTCTTCTCTCTCCTCCTCTCCTCTCTCTAAATCTCTCTCTTTCCTTCTTCTTCTCTCTCTCTCTTTCTCTCTCTCTTCTCTCTCTCTCTCTCTTCTCTCCTCTTTCTCTCTCCTCTCTCTTTCTTCCCTCTCTCTTCTCTCCTCTTTTCCTCTCTCTCTCTCTCTTTCTCTCCCCTCTCTTCTTTCCTCCTCTTTTCTCTCTCTCTCTCCCCCTCTTTCTCTCCCCTCTCTCCCTCTTCCTCTCTCTCCTTCTCTTCTCTCCCCTTTCTCTCTCCCCTCTTCTCTCTCTTTTCTCTCCTCTCTTCTCTCCCCCCTCTCCTTTTCCCCTCTCCTCTCTCCCTTCTTTCCTCTCCTCCTCTCTCTCCTCCTCTCTCCTCTCCTTTTCCTTCTCTCTCTCCTCCTCTTTCTCTCTCCCCCCTCTCTCTCTCTCTCTCTCTTTTTTCCTCTCTTCCTAGACCCCATCTTTTTTTGGGGCCCTTTTCATCTCTCTCTCTCTCGGGACTCTTCTCGCTCCCCGGTCTTTCTCTCGGGGCTCGTTTCTCTCTCTCTCTCTCTCTTTTTTCCCTCTCTCGTTCTCTTCCTCTTTTTATCCTTCTCATTTTTTCTCTCATCTTTTTTTCCTCCTAAAATCCTTTAGTCTACTTCGGGCTCTCTCTCTCTCTCTCTTTCTAAACCTCCTCTTCTCTTTCTTTCTCTGCCTCTCTCTCCTTTTTTCTCTCTCTCATCTCTCTCTTGCTTTTTTCTCTCTCATCTTCTCTCTCTCTCCTTTCTTCTCTCTCTCTCTCTTCCTTCTGGGCTCTCTCTTTCTTCTCTCCCTCTCTTTCGTCCTCCTCTCTTCCTCTCATCTTTCTCTGCTCTTCCTTTCATCCTTCTCTTTCTCTCTCTTCCTCTCTTCTCTTTCTCTCTCTTTCTTCTTCTTTCTCTCTCTCTCTCTCTCTTTCTCTCTCTCTCTCTCGCTCTCTCTCTCTCGCTCTCTCTCTTTCTCTCTCTCTCTTTCTCTCTCTCTCTTTCTGTCTCTCTCTTTCTCTCTCTCCCACTTTCTCTCTTTCTCTCTCTTTCTTTCTCCCTCTTTCTTTTTCACTCTCTCTCTCTATTTCGACGGCGAGGGGGGGTGAACCCCCATTTCTCCCCTTACTCCCTCCTTTCTTCCCTCCACCTCCCTCTCCCCCTCCATCTTCTCATCTCCTGCACCCCCCCTATCCCCCCTCACCCCCTCATCTCCCGCACGCACCCTCCACCTCCCTATCCCCCGTACCCCCACCTCCCTCCACCTCCCCATCCCCTTCCGCACCCTCCCTCCTTCCCATATCCCCCTCCCCTTTCCCCCTTCTACCTCCCCATTCCCTGCACCCTCCCCTCGTACCCCTCCACCCCCCATAACCGCAGCGCACCTCCCCTCTCCTCCACCTCTCCCCATATCCCGGCACGACTAACCTTCCCCCCCCCCCCCCACAAATCCCTCCCTAAGATTCATTGGTCTTCGGGCGATTTTTCTTCCCCAGTCCCCGTGGATTAGATTAATAACAGGTTGCCATAAAAGGTGTCTCTTCTCTTCACCTTCCTTTCTTGCTATCTCTATCTCTTTTTTCTTCTTCGTTTTCTACTTTCCTTTTTTCTCTCTCTCTTTCTTTCTTTTCTATTCTTTCTTTTAGGGGAAGGATCCTTTTCTCTTTTCTTTCTTTCTCTCTTTCTTTCTTTCTCTCTCTCTCTCGCTCTCTCTTTAAAATTTTGTGTGTGGGTGTTTTTCTTGGCTTAGAAAGATAGAGTAGGGGAGGGAGGGAATGAGGGAGGGAGGGAGAGAATGAGGGAGGGAGGGAGGGAGGGAGGAAGAGGGGAGGGAAGGAGAGGGAGAGAGGTAGGAGGAAGGGGGAGGGAGATGCTGAAGAGAGAGAGAGAAGAGAGGAGAGAGGAGAGAGAGAGAGAGATAGAGAGAGAGAGAAGCAAGAGAGAGAGGAGATGAGAGGAAGTGAGAGGAGAGAGAGAGAGAGAGAGAGAGAGAGAGAGAGAGAGAGAGAGAGAGAGAGAGAGACGAGGAGAGAGAGAAGAGAAGAGAGAGAGAGATGAGAGATGAGGAGAGTGAGAGAGAGGAGAGGAGAGGAGAGAGAGGAGAGAGAGAGAGTAGAGAAGAGAGAGAGAGAGAGAGAGAGAGAGAGAGAGAGAGAGAGAGAGAGAGAGAGAGAGAGAGAGAGAGAGAGAGAGAGGCGCCTCACGCGTGGCTTCGCGGCTGGAGGCACCCAATCCGAGCCGATATAGGGAGCCAATGCATGTGTTATAAGGAGCCGCCAGGGCCGACCTTGGGGCGTGCGGTTGGAGAGGCACTTTTACCCATCGTATGCAAAAATTCCGCTTTATTTTCACTTTTTAAAAAATTGTTTCGTCGTCCCGATGTGAGGGGTATTTTGTGCTGGATTTCTTTGTTTTGGTGTTTGTTATATACTTCTTTATCAAATCGTATATTTATTTCTTTGTATGTGTGTGAACTTTTTATTTTTTCTATTTTACCTGTATGCATTTTTGTTTTGTTTTTCACATTTTCATAGTCGTCTTGTTCATCTACATTCATTTAATATTCACGATCCTTCACATTTGTCCATCTTATTTTCATCATTATATTCTAAACAAACAGTAACTATAAGAAAGCTAATAAATAAATACTAATAAATAGATACAAAAATACTCCTAAAAAAAAATGGCAACTTAAACATCAAATCCGGATTACAGAATAACAAAAAACACCAAATTAGATTTCTAAAACTCGAATTTTACCGCCATTTTTCTCATTAATTCTCCCGCTTTATTCGGATATTTGCTCTTATCATCGCCATCGTAAACACGTAAACATAACCTCCAGAATCCAACTTCAGTTCCCGATAAAACAATTGAAAGCTAAGATCCTCCCTATAAAGGATCCAATACCTTTTCCTAAACAGATTATTTCAAGATCTAACTCTATTTTTCCTCCGTTGAGACGATCCTGGGGAATTTCAGTCTACCGGATAATCCTTTAAGAACGTGCTTTATTAATTACCCAAGGTAATTAGACAGTTATATGGATATAAGGTTGGGATTTAGTGTTTATGCTAAGCCTGGATAAAATACTACTTTAAGGGATTCGAAACTTTGTAACGGAGGATTCACTTGTAGATCTAAGTTTATCGAGAATATTTATAAAGGTTTAAGATCTTAAATATGATTCAGTTGGAACAGGAAATATTTATTTTTGTTATAGCTC
>NC_051401.1:48184772-48192272 GCF_015228065.2 Penaeus monodon | reverse complement strand
ATATACATTATATATATATATATATATATATATATATATATATATATATATATATATATATATATATTATATAATACATACATATACATAAATAGATAGACAGATAGACAGAAAGAGACATACCCTACGCCCCCTCCACATACAGAAACTGCAACAGGATACCCCAAAACAAGACTATAAAAAATAGCATTAAAAAAAAAAAAGTTTAGATTTGGCCCGGCCTGGACGCCTCTCCTCTCAAACAAAAACAAAAGCACTTCATAATACAAACACAAACACATCCATGCAAAAAAAAGTGGGTGTGAAAAGCGTTTTGATATGTCAATCACTTGTTTTTGACATCCACAGGAAAAATGGAAATAGATATCGAAGTCGTATATAAAAATGACTGGAAATATGTATCATTTGCAAAAGAGAATACCAACCGTAAAATAATAGAGATATTTATGAGAGTGGCAATACTAATAGTGAGAATAATGAAATAACGGTAATAATGATATTGATAAAATAGTATAATTATAACAGTAATAATACCCACAACTATAACTTCATACTTAATAATGAAAATTATGATGATGACAATAATAACGAGAATGAGAATCATCATATACATGATAATAAAGCCTATAATGATGATAATGGTAATAAACAATGGTAATGATGATAATGGTAATAAATAATGATAATGATGATAATGGTAATAAATAATGATAATGATAGCAATAGCCATAACAATAATCATAATAACAATAGTGATAGTAACAATAATTATAATACCAAAAAGTATAATAATTACTATCATCATTATCTTTTTTTTTCCATTATCATTCGAACGTTTCTATAACGCAATACACACTACTTAATAAACAAACGAAAAGATACAACAAACAAATACACACAAAAAATAATAATTAATATGCAAATAAACAAACAAATAAATAATTATTACCACCACGTTTCGGATTGCCAGTGGCTTGAGTCATCATCATCTTGCCTTTGAAAGATTGATGGTCGATGATTGATGATTGACTCATGATTGATGAGGCAACATAATGGAGTCTGTCCCGCGTGGGTATGGAAGGGGGGGAGGAGGGAGGTGAAAGGGAAGAGTGGGGGGGGGGGAGGTGGGGAGGGGGAGAGGAGGGAGGGAAAGGTGGGGAGGAGGACAGAGAGGGGTGGGTAGGAAGGGGAAAGGGTAGGGGGAAGAGGGGAGGGGGAGGTAGAGAAGGGAGGGGAGGAAAGGAGGGAGAAAGGGAAGGGTGGGTAGGAAGAGGAAAGGGTAGGGGGAGGAGGGGGGGGGAGTGAGTGAGTGAGGGAGGGAGGGGAGGGGAGGGGATTATTAGGGGTAATGTAGGGTGGGTTGGGGGGTGTAAAGCGAGAGGGTGGTGGTGGGGGGTGGGGGAGGGGGAGGGGGAATATGAGGTGTTAGTGGGGAAGAACGTGAGAAAGAGAGGGGAGGGGGGGAAAGGAAACGAGGATTGGATAAGGGAGAGGGAGAGGTAATTGAGGGGAGAAGAAGACGGGAATAAAAGAGAGAAGTCGAAGAGAAGATTAGTAGAGAGGAGAGAGAGGAAGAGAGAGAGAGGAGAGGAGAGGAGATGAATTGTAGAAACGCGTAGAGAGGGGGAGAGGGGAGGAATGGAGGGAGGGAGGGAGGGGGAATGCAATAAATGTACAGGTAATGTCCCACAAAAAATAACAACAAATCATAAAAGCATGTTATGTAATCATAGACGTTCTGGCTGGATAATGTAGTGTGTATATATACTTGTCTGAGTAGGCGGATTAATGGATGTATAGATATGTGTGTATGTGTGTGTGTGTGTGTGTGTGTGTGTGTGTGTGTGTGTGTGTGTGTGTGTGTGTGTGTGTGTGTGTGTGTGTGTGTGTGTGTGTGTATGTATGTATGTATGTATGTGTATGTGTATGTATATGTATATGTATATGCATATGCATATGCATATGCATATGTATAAGTGTATATATGTAGAAGTGTATATGTGTAGAAGTGTATATGTGTATATGTATGTATATGTATATATATGTACATATATATTTATATATGTGTGTGTGTGTGTGTGTGTGTGTGTGTGTGTGTGTGTGTGTGTGTGTGTGTGTGTGTGTGTGTGTGTGTGTGTGTGTGTTGTGTGTGTACATGTATATATGTACACAAAAATATATATATGTATATCGCTTTCAACAGAATTGATTGTTCTTAATCACCGTTATTGCTCCTATCGCTAATGCCATTATTACAATTCCTTTTTGCACCATAATCATCATAATAGGCCTTACTGAACCATGATTAATCCCAAAGAGACGGTCACTATTTTGACAACCTCTTTGTATCCCTTTATATCTCTTTCATCCCCCGGAATCAAAAGGTCGAAAACCCGTTTTGACGTTATTGAGAGAGAGAGCTTGAATGGCGGGACGGTTCAATGGACATTTTGCAACAAATATTCCCGAATATTCCCCTTTTTTTTCTGTACATGTATATTTCTCCCTCGTATCGACACTGACTTCGAAAACAGAATTTCACTCCAAGAGGTAATAGTGAGGTTGACCGGAGTGACGCCCGGGGGAAGCAAATGTAGTCTTTATGAACCCTCTGACTGAAGGATGATATTGGCATAGAAAGGATAGATTTACGACTGTGATGCCGCTTTACGTTGGAGAGATGATGATGATGATGATGATGATGCAAGGAGAGACATCGTTAGCACTCGGGGCTCAAACAACGGCCGGGCTGCTCTTTCCTCTCCTTTTTCCCCTCTCTCCTTTATCATCTATTTTCCCCTCTTTCTCCCCTCTTCCCTCCATACCCCCTACCTCTACTCCTATCTTTTCCTTTCCCTCTCCCTCTCCCTCTCCCTCTCTCCCTCTCCCTCTTCATTTTCATTCTATCAGTGTTTCTATGCTAATTTCAAACTTTACACCTGTAGATATGGGATCCAAAGAGCCTTAACTTCTGCCTGGAATGACCACTATCACCAACCCTTTCGCCCCCTCCCCCTTCCCCCCTCTCTCCCTCCCCCTTGTCGCCTACCCCCCCCCCTCCTTTCCCTCTCGTTCTCCCCTTCCTCCTCCTTTCTTCCCCTTTCATGCAATCAATTTCTCCTGGCCATTATCCTATGCAAGTTGAATGGGTGGCCACTAAGTGCTGAAAGGAGAAAGGAGATATTGAGAGGAGAGAGAGAAAGGGAAAGAAGAGAGGAGAGAGAGGAGAGAGAAGAGAGAAGAGAAGAGAGAAGAGAGGAAAAAGAGAGAGAGAGAGGGGGGGGGGGCAAGAGGAAAGGGGGGGGACGCAAAAAGAGAGCGGAGAAAAAGGGGGGGGAGGGAGGGGGGGAGGAAAAAAGAGAGAGAGAGAGAGAGAGAAGAGAGAGAGGGGAGGAGAGAGGGGAGGAGAGAGAGAGAGAGAGAGGAGAGAAGAGAGAGAGAGAGGGGGGGGGAGGAGAAAGAGGAGAGGGAAAAAGGAGAGAGGAGGAGAGGAGAGAAGGGGGGGGGAGAGAGAGGGGGAAAGGAGAGAGGAGAGAGAGAGAGGAGAGGGAGAGGGGAGGGGAGGGAGAGAGAGAGAAGAGGAGAGAGAGAGAGAGAGAAGAGAGAGGAGAGGAGGGAAAGGGGGAGAGAGAGAGGGGAGAGGGGAGAGGGAAGAGAGGAGAGAAGAGAGAGAGAGAAAAAAAAAAAAAAAAAAAGGGGAAAGAGATTTTTAAACAAGGGGGAAAGAAAAAAAAAAGATAAAAAAAAAGAAAAAACAAATAAAAAAAAAAAAACCAAAAAAAAAAAGAAAAAAAAAAAAAAAAGGCGAAAAAAAAAGAGAGAGGGAGATAAGAGGAGGGAAACGAAGGGGGAAAAGAGAAAAAAAAAAGAGGGGGGGGAGGGGGGGGAAGGAAAAGGAACCCAAGGGGAAATTTAGAAAAAAAGGAAAAAGAAAAAAAGAAAAGAAAGAGACAAAAATAAGGGGGGAAGGAGGGGGGAGGGGAAAAAAGGGGGGAAAA
Source organism: Penaeus monodon (assembly GCF_015228065.2). Lineage (NCBI taxonomy): Eukaryota > Metazoa > Arthropoda > Malacostraca > Decapoda > Penaeidae > Penaeus > Penaeus monodon. The sequence continues at coordinate 48,188,274 of NC_051401.1, read as the reverse complement.
GAAAAAGGGGGGGAGGGGGGAAAAAGGGGGGGAGGGGGGAGGGGGGGGGGAGGGGGGGAGGGGGGGGAGAGAGGGGGGGAGGGGGGAAGGGGGGGAAGGGGGAAAGAGAAGAAAGAGAGAGGAGAGAGAGGGGGAAAAGGAAAAAAGAGAGGGGGAGAGATGAGAGAGAGAGGGGGAGAGATGAGAGAGAGAGAGAGAGCGAGAGAGAGAAAGGGGGAAGAGAGGGAGAAAAGGGGAGAAAGAGAGAGAGGGGAAAAAGAGAAAAAAAAACCAAAAAAACCCCCAAAAAAGGGGAAGAAGAGAGACAAGGGCAGAGAAGAGGGGAGAGGGGGAAAGAAGAAAGAGAGAAAGAGGACAGAGAAAGAGGAGAAAGGGCAGAAGAAGAGGGAAAAAACAAACAGAGGGGAGGGGGGGGAAGAGACAGAGAGGGAGCCCCCAATGCATTTAACATATTTTAAGCAAAAAAAAATTTGGGAATTTGATTTCATTACCACAAACACACAGGAAAATATTAAAAGTTTAGATATTTTTCCATTTTATTTTTTTAACCCCATTACGCCGAATGGGTAAAAAGAGAGGGGGAAACGGAGGTAAAAAATTTATTGGATTGAAAGAGGGCACACCTGGTTTTGTTCCCAAAATTTAAAAAAAAAAGGGGAATAAAAAAAAAAAAATCATTTTACCTTAATGAAAAATAAATTTAATCTGAAAAAATGATGTTTTTTCTTAAATTTTTCTTCCCTTTTTTTCTTTTGTCCCCTTTTTTTTCCCTAAAGAAAGGGAAAAGGGGACAATTTTAAAAAGAGAGGGGTTTTTGGGAAAGAAAAGGGGAGTGAAGGGGGAATGGAAGGGGAAACGATAAAATTTGGGGATTCAGGGAAAAAAGGGAAAGATAAAAAAACACAGAGATAGAAAGGACCTTGTTCATAATTTTAATATATGATATATTTTATAATATAATATATATATATATATATCTATAAAAAAAATAAAAAAAAAAAAAATATAAAATATATATTAATTAATATATATATAATTTATATATAATATTTTTTTTTTTTTTTTCTTTTTTTTATATATATTAAAAATTAAAATATAAATATATTTATATATATATATATATATTTTTTTTTTTTTTTTTTTTTTTTTTTTTTTAATATTATAATATAAATATTTTTTTTTTTTTTTTTTTAATAATTATATTTAATTTTTATATTTAAAAATTTTTTTTTTTTTTTTTTTTTTTTTTTTTTAAATTTTTATATTCAAAAAAAAATATAAAAATTTAATAATTATTAATATTTTAAAAAAAAAAAAAAAAAAAAAAAAAAAAAAAAAATTTAAAAATTATATTATAAATTTTTTAAAAAAAAAAAAAAAAAAAATTTTTTTTTTTTTTTTTTTTTTTTTTTTTTTTTTTTTTTTTTTTTTTTCCCCCCCCCCCCCCCCCCCTTTTTTTTTTTTTTTTAAAAAAATACACACACAAAAACACACAACACACAACACACAAACACACAACAACACCAAACACACAATATAATATATATATATATATATAATATATATATATATAAGGAGAGAGGAGAGAGAGAGAGAGAGAGAGAGAAGAGAGAGAAGATTTTGATTTAATTATAAATTATATATATATATATATATCTATATATATATATATATATATATATATATATATGTATTATATCTATATATTATTATATATATATTATATATATATGTTATAATATATTTTATATATAAAATATATATTATATTAATATATATATATATAATATAATATATATATATAATATATATATAAATATATATATATATACATATTATTACAATAATATAAATATATATATATACATATATATATATAAAATATTATATATATATATAATATTTTATATTATATTTTATAAATCTAAAATATATATCATTCTCCTTCTCTCTCTCTTCTCTTCTCTCTCTCTATATATATATATATATAAAATATATTATATATATATATATATATATATTATATATATATATGTTGTGTGTGTGTGTGTGTTTTGTTTTCTTGTGTGTGTGTGTTGTGTTTTGTGTGTGTTTTGTGTGTGTGTTGTGTTTTGTGTGTAATTTTAATTATACATATAAATATAAATAAATATATATGAATATAAATAAATTTATATTTTTATATACAATAAGATATATATATAATAATATATATATATATAATATATATAGAGAGGGGAAAAGAGAGAGAGAAAAGGGGAGAGAAGGAGAGAGAGAGAGAGAGAGAGAGAGAGAGTGAGAGAGAGAGAGAGAGGGGAGAGAGATGAGAGGAAAAGAGAGGAGAGGAGGGGAGAGAGAGAGAGGAGAGTGGAGAGAGAGAGAGACAGTGAGAGAAAGAGAGAGAGATAGTGAGAGAGTGAGAAAGTGAGAAAGTGAGAGGAAGAGAGTGAGAGAGTGAGAGAGAGAGAGAGAGAGAGAGAGAGAGAGAGAGAGAGAGAGAGAGGGGAAAGTGAGAGGAAAGGGAGAGTGAGGAGAGTGAGAAGTGAGAGTGAGAGTGAGAGGGGAGAGTGAGAGTGAGAGTGAGAGTGAGAGTGAGAGTGAAAAGTGAGAGTTGAGAGGGAGAGTGAGAGGAGAGAGAGAGAGAGGGGGAAGAGAGAGAAAAGAGAGAGAGAGAGAGAGAGAGAGAGAGAGAGAGAGAGAGACGAAAAGCAACGAAAATCTTGTCGAATGTGTTTTCTTGAAATAGAATATTCTCAAGACATTCTTTTCAACGTCTTTTGTGCTTTATGGGGGTTTTATGGAGAAATACAGTCAATGCTTTCGTATTTTCTCCCTCAGAGAAGGTGAGGAAAAAAGGTGAAATATATATGGACTTAGTTCGGTTTTAAAGCGACGTTGACATCATTTTTGCTCTCTCTCTCTATTTTTCCGTTTTTACACACACACACACACACACACACACACAACACACACACAAACACACACAAACAAAACCCCACACAAACACACACACAAAAACCAAAAAAACACAAAAAGGGGGGGTACAAAAACATGCATATAAATGTGTGTGTATGTATATATATACTTCTCTCTCTCTCTCTTTTATCTATCTATCTGCTTGCTCTATTTACACTTTGTCTGTCTGCCATTCAGTATGTTTCTCTCTCCCTCTCCCTCTCCTTTCTCCCTTCACTCTCTCCATCTACCTCTCCCACTCCCTCCCTCTCTCCCTAATATCCTATTGCACTCCACCTCTCAGAAAGCCAGCGCGTGTTGCTGACAAAACCGGAACTCCCGTTTTCACAAGCCATATATACCAATTCCGCGAAAGTGAAAGTAGCGACGATGCAAAGGAAGACCTTGCAGTCCATAGCTGAGATAAGTAGCAGAGGCGAGTGAGCGGGAGAGAGAAGAGGAGGGAAGAGATAAAGAAGGAATGGGAGAGAGGGAGAGGAAGGGAGAGAGAGAGGAAGGGAGAGAGAGAGAGAGGGAGGGAGAGAGA
>NC_051401.1:48159772-48169772 GCF_015228065.2 Penaeus monodon | reverse complement strand
AGAGAGAGAGAGAGAGAGAGAGAGAGAGAGAGAGAGAGAGAGAGAGAGAGAGAGAGAGAGAGAGAGAGAGAGAGAGAGAGAGAGAGAGAGAGAGAGAGAGAAACACAAACAAACAAACAGAGACAAAAAGAAAACAAAGATAAAAGAAACCACATCAAGTTGCAAGCACAACCCCCCCCCCCGTCTCCTCCCCCTCTACTTGAAAACGAAGGCGAAGCCAAAGATGATAAAGCTGCGTTCGAACACCAATCGCTCAATTGAAAAAAAAAAGAGACAAACGGTTTTGAAAAAGGGACGAAAAAAAATGAAATCCCATCGCCGTAGCATGTAATATTCATCAAATTATTTCGCTCGGTGCAGTGGACTTGATTATATCTGGAATTCATCGTTCTGTCTGTTTGGCAATTTCGCGCTTGAGGAGAAAGTGGACAAGTGAATACAGTCATTTCACGATGATGCTCCTTGCCTCACTCCCCTCGGTCTGTCCTCCCCTCGGTCTGTTCTCCCCTCGGCCTTGCTTCCCCTCGGTCTGTTCTCCCTCGGCCTTGCTTCCCCTCGGTCTGTTCTCCCCTGTCTTGCTTCCCCTCGTTCTGTTCTCCCCTGTCTTGCTTCCCCTCGTTCTGTTCTCTCCTCAGTCTTGCTTCCCCTCGTTTTGTTCTCCCCTCGGCCTTCCTCTCGATCTGTTCTCCCCTCGGCCTTGCTTCCCCTCGGTCTGTCCTCCCTCGGCCTTGCTTCCCCTCGGTCTTCCTCTCGATCTGTTCTCCCCTCGGTCTTGCTTCCCCTCGGTCTGTTCTCCCTCGGCCTTGCTTCCCCTCGGTCTGTTCTCCCCTGTCTTGATTCCCCTCAGTCTTGATTCCCCTCGGTCTGTTCTCCCCTCAGTCTTGATTCCCCTCGGTCTTGCTTCCCCTCGTTCTGTTCTGTCCCTCAGTCTTGCTTCCCCTCGGCCTGTCCTCCCCTCGGCCTTGCTTCCCCTCGTTCCGTTCTGTCCCTCGGTCTTGTCTTTTATTCGGCCTCGCCTCCCTTTGGTCTTGCTTCCTCTTCGGTCTCCCTTCCCCTTGGTCTTGCCTCCCTTTCGACCTCACCTCCCCTACGATCTCCCTTTAGTCTCACCTCCCCTTGGTCTCCCCTTGTCTTCCCTCGGTCTTGCTTTCCCTCGGCCTGTTTTCCCCTCGTTCTCGCCTCCCCCCCCATAGGATTCACCTTCCCCTCGGCCCTGCCTCCCCTTCGATCTCCCCTCGGTCTTGCCTCCCCTCGGCCGCACTCGGAAAAGGTAATTATGGGGGGGGGGGTGCGGGGGACAAGTCGGTAATGATAATAACCATAGTAATAATGGAAATAATACTAGTCACGATGATGATAATAAAATTAATGATAATGATAGTAATAATCATAGCAAAAAGTGACAATGGCAAAGATAATGATAATGATAAGGATTATGATAATGATAGTAACTGCATGAATAAGAATAAGAATAAGAATGAGATTAAGAATAGACAAGAACAAGAATAAGAAACAATAACAAGAATAATAAATAATAATGATTCTAAAAGAAGACAAAAATGAAAGCCACGTAACCCCCCCCCCCCCCGCCCCCCGCCCCCCGCTGACTGCCAGGGTTCGCAGACACGTTCATTTCTATTATTCTGCTCGACGACAGACACTGAAATATATTTGGAACCTTCTGCTATATACTTTGAGGGGGGAGTGTCAGTCTACAGAAAAGCATGAGTGGGTATTTGAGTGTGTGGATTGGAGAACGTAGAGGAAGGGGATTTTGTGTGTGTGTGTGTGTGTGTGTGTGTGTGTGTGTGTGTGTGTGTGTGTGTGTGTGTGTGTGTGTGTGTGTGTGTGTGTGTGTGTGTGTGTGTGTGTGTGTGTGTGTGTGTTTGGGTGTGTATGTGTTTACTTATATATATATGTGTGTGTGTGTGTGTGTCAGTGCTTGCGCTCGTGTGTGTGAGCGTGTGTGGGCGTCTGTATCTGTATATGCTTTTCTATGGTGTGCTTATTTGTGCATGTACATCTACGTATGTGTACACGCATGGTGCTGATATATCGGGTATCCGTATGTATCCTTATGTATCCTTATGTGTCTGTGATAGTATATGTACGTTTGTATCCGTGCCGTATATGCCTACTCGTGTACACACTGCACGTGTATCTAAATACGTAAGAAATTTCAAGCTATTCCCTTCCAATACAACACTAAATGCTAAATATTACATTCCATCTGAAAAAAGTATAATATCCTGATTATATTTCCTTCTCTAGAAAAAAAAAATGTTGCTTTGAAACTCAGCTGGGTTCAAATCAACAGTTATCAGAATTTTAATAATTTAAGACTAAATGTGTAAAGTTGACTGGTATGATTTTATGATTAATGATCGCATCTAAATCGATGTGTGTGTGTGTGTGTGTGTGTGTGTGTGTGTGTGTGGTGTGTGTGTGTGGTGTGTGTGCGTGTGTGTGTGTGTGTGTGTGTGTGTGTGTGTCTGTGTTAATACAGTAAATATGTGTGGCTGGGTAAGTGGATTTGTGTTGAACACAATGAACAAAACAACAATCAGTATTTTGCTTACAACCCATGTATGTATGTGTGCTTGTGTGTCCTTACGTATATTTGACACTCCAAAGAGAATGATCGGACATTAATGCAATATATTAATCAATATTCACCGACTGTCTAGATTTACCAACGATATTTCAATACGTGTGCGCGCAAAGCAAAACAATCATATTTTCAAAGTAATTTATTCACTCACATCTTGGTGGTAAAAAAAACCGGGCATAATAAATATACTTTCCTCGATTTAAGAACAACAGGGGAAGAGAAAACAGATATTCATAAAATTTGCAGTCAGAAATTTAAAACCTGCCAAGACTTACGTATAGGAATGACGTCACGCTAAGAGATCGCGGGGGTTAGCCTTCTTTGAAGTTAGAGAGATCCGCATTTATCTTGAAACCACATACAGCATATTAAAATAATTAATAAACAAGGATATATATAAAACGAAGCATAAATTCAAGAAGGAAAAAGGGTAGATAAATTCAATTTTATTTGCTCCACGACGTGAATCCCGCGCGAATGTTTGTAACCCGGCAGGCTCTTGGCTTTTGATATGACGTTCCTCTAAACTGATTGATATCGCTTGATTTAATTAATGTTCTGGTCCTTTGACGCTAATTCCCTCCTCGTAATATATGTATATAATTTCCCTTATTGGATGTTTACGCCTATGGTGAAAATAGCTGCATTGAGAATAGATTTATGTATTTTTGAATTTAGCAAAGGTATATAGATCATAGTGATGTAATGGATTCATATTACCATTCCGCGATTTGTATTGTAAATGATGTTTATGAAATGCTATGTTTATGCATTTTGAAATCACTATACAAAGTGCCATAAATCTAGTTTGAATTATGGTGAAATTATAACTGAATATTTATGTTCATTTTTTTGGGTTTTCATTTGTCCCTCTGTGGAAATAATATATCATCTATTTTTGATTGATTTTTTTTAAATAATTATAGCAGTAATATATTTTATAGATTTAATAGAGTGTGTGTTTGGGGTGTGTGTGTGTGTGTGTGTTTGTGGTTTTTTTTTTGTTTGTGTGTGGGGTGTGGGGTTTTTTGTGGTGTGTGTTGTTGTGGGGTTTTGGGGGAAAATTTTTTTTTTTTTAAAAAAAAAAAAAACCCCAAAAAAAACCCCCCTTTTTTTTTTTTTTCCCCGGTTTTTCCGGGGCCCCAAATTTTCAATTAAAAAATTTTTTTTAAAAAATTTTTTAAAAAATTTTCCCTTTTCCCAAAAAAAAAATTTTTAAAAAAAATTTTCCCCCAAAAAAAATTTTTAAAAACCCCAAAAAATAAAAGGGGGTTTTAAAAAAAAGGGGGTTTTTAAAAAAAAAAAAAAAAAAAACCCCCCCCTTTTTTTTTTTTTTTTCCCCCAAAAAAAAAAAAATTTTTTTTTTTTTAAAAAAAAGCCAAATTTAAAAATAAAAAAAAAAAAAGGGGGTTTTTTTGGGGGAAAAAAGGAAAAAGGGAAAAAAAAATTTTTTTTTTAAAAAAAAAAAAAAAAAAATTTTTTTTAAAAAAGGGGGAAAAAAAAAAAAAACAAAATTTTTTTTAAAATTTTTTTCCCCAAATTTTTCCCCCCAAGGGGTTTTTTTTTTTTTTTGGGGGTTTTTTTAAAAGGGAAAAAAAATTTTTTTTTTTTAAAATTTTTTTTTTAAATTTTTTTTTACCCCCGGGGGTTTTAAAAAAAAGGGGGGTTTTTTTTTTTTTGGGAAAAAATAAAAAGGGATAAAAAGGGTTTGGGGTTTTTTTTTTTTTTCCCCTTTTTTTTTTTTTTTGGGGAAAAAAAATTTTTTTTTTTTTCCTTTTTTAAAAAAAAATTTTTTAAAATTTTAAAAATTTTTAAAAAAATTTTTTTTTTTTTTTTTTTTTTTTTTTTTTTTTTAAAAAAAAAAAAAAGTTTTTTAAAAAATTTTTTAAAAAAAAATTTTTTTTAAAAAAACCAAAAAAAGGGGGGAAAATTTTTTTTCCCCCCCCCCCTTTTTTTTTTTAAAAAAAAAAAATTTTTTTTTTTCCCCCCCCCAAAAAAATTTTTTTAATTTTTTAAATTAAAAAAAAAAAAGGGGGGGTAAAAAAATTTAAATTTAAAACCCAAAAAAAAAAAAAAAAATTTTTTTTTTTTTTTTTTAAACCGGGAAAATTTTGGGGAAAAGGAAAAATTTTTTCCCCTTTTTTTTTTTTTTTGGGGCCCCCCCCCCCTTTGTTTTCCCTTTTTTCTTTTTTTTTTAATTTTCCTTTTTCCCCTTTTCCCCCCCCCCTTTTTTTTTTTTTTCCCCCCCCTTTTTTTTCCCCCCTTTTTTTTTTCCCCCCCCCCCCCCTTTTTTTTCCCCCCCCCCCCCCCCCCCCCCCCCCTTTTTTTTCCCCCCCCCCCCCCCCCCCCCCCCCCCCTTTTTTTTTTTTTTTTTTTCCCCCCCCCCCCCCCCCCCCCCCCCCCCCCAAAAAAAAAAAAAAAAAAAAAAAAAAAAAAAAAAAACCCCCCCCCCCCCCCCCCTTTTTTTTTCCCCCCCCCCCAAAAAAAAACCCCCTTTTTCCCCCCCCCCCCCCCCCCCCCCCCCCAAAAACCCCCAAAAAAAAAAAATTTTTTTTTTTTCCCCCCCCCCCCCCCCCCCCCCCCCTTTTTTTTTTTTAACCCCTTTTTTAAAACTCCTTTTTTTCCCCCTTTTTCCCCCCCCCCCCCCCCCCTTACCCCCTCTTCCCCTTTTTTCCCCCCCCCCCCCCCCCAAAAAAATTTTTTTTTTTTTTTTTTTTCCCCCCCCCCCCCCCCCCCCCCCCCCCCAAAAAAAAAAAAACCCCCCCCCCTTTTTTTTTTTTTTTTTTTTTTTAAAAATTTTTAAAAAAAAAAAAAAAAAATTTTTTTTTTTTTTTTTAAAAAAAAAAAAAAATTTTTTGGGAAAAAAAAAAAGGGGGGGAAAAAAAAAAAAAAACCCCGGGGCCAAAAAAGGGGGGCCCAAAAAATTTTTTTTTTTGGGGGGGGGGGAAAAAAAAAAGGGGGGGGGGGGGGGGAAAAAGGGGGGGGGGGGAAGAGGAAAAGGGGGGAAAAGGGAAAAAAGGGGGAAAAAGAGAAAAAAGGGGGGGGAAAAAAAAGAGAAAGGGGAAAAAAAGGGGAAAAAAGGGGGGGGGGGGGGAAGAAGGGGAGAGAAAGGGGGGGGGGAAAAAAGGAAAAGAAAAAAGGGGGAGAAAAAGGGGGAAAGGAAAAAAAAAGAGGAAAAGAGGAAAAAAGGGAGAAAAAAGGGGGGGGAAAGGGGGTAAAAAAGGGGGGGGAAAAAAAAAAAGGGGAAAAAAGGGGGGGGGGGAAAAAAAAAAGGGGGGGGGGGGGGGGGGGGGGAAAAAAAAAAAAAAAAAACCCCCCCCCCCCCAAAAAAAAAAAAAGGGGGGGGGGGGGGGGGGGGGTTTTTTTTTTTTTTTTTTTTTTTTTTGGGGGGGGGGGGGGGGGGGGGTTTTTTTTTTTTTTTTTTTTTTTTTTTTTTTTTTTTTTTTTTGGGGGCCCCCCCCCCCCTTTTTTTTTTTTTTGTTTTTTTTTTCCCCCCCCCAAAAAAAAAAATTTTTTTTTTTCCCCCCCCCCTTTTTTTTTTTAAAAAAGGGGGGAAAAAAAAAAGGGGGGGGGGAAAAAAAAAAAGGGGGGGGGGGGGGGGGGGGAGAAAGGGGGGGGGGGGAAAAAAGGGGGGGGAGAGGGGGAAAAGGGGGGGGGGGGGGGAGAAGGGGGGGGGAAGGGGGGGGGGAAAAGGGTGGGGAGGGGGGGGGGGGGAGGGGGGGGGGAAAAAAAAAAGGGGGGGAAAAAAAAAAAAAGGGGGGGGGGGGGGAGGGGGGGGGGAAAAAAAAAAAAAAAGAGGGGGGAAAAAAAAAAAAAAAGGGGGGAGAGAAAAAGGGGGGAGAGAAGGGGGGAAAAAAAAAAAAGGGGGGGGGGGAAAAGAGAGAAGGGAAAAGGGGGGGGGAGAGGGAAAGGGGAAAAAGGGGAAAAAAAGGGGGGGGCGGGGGGGGGGGAAAAAAAAATTTTTTTGGGGGGGGCCCAAAAGGGGGGGGGGGCCCCCAAAAAAAAAAGGGGCCACGGGGGGGGGCCCCCCCCCCCTTTTTTTTAAAAAAAAAAAAAAAAAAAAAAAGGGGGGGGGGGGGGGGGAAAAAAAAAAAAAAAAAAAAAAAAAAAAAGGGGTTTTCCCCCAAAAACCCCCCCCCCCCCCCCCCCCCCCCCAAAAAAAAAAAAAAAAAAAATTTGGGGGGAAAAAAAAAAAAAGGGGGGGGGGGAAAAAGGGCCCCCAAAAAAAAGGGGGGGAAAAAAAAAAAAAAAGGGGGGAAAAAAAAGGTTTTTTAAAAAAAAAAGGGGAAAAAAAAAAAAAAAGGGAAAAAAAAAAAAAAAAGAAGGGGGGAAAAAAAAAAAAAGGGGGGCCGGGAAAGGGGAAAAAAAAGGGGGGGGGGGGTTTTTTTGGGAAAAAAAAAATATTTTTTTTTAAAATTTTTTTAAAATTTTTAAAATTCTTAGCACCCTTTGATGTTTATGGTCCCCCCTTTACATAGCTTACGTCATTCTCTTTTTTCTATTTTTTTTTACCCCTGTATTTCCCCCCCCTTTTTTTTTTGATTTTTTTTCTTTTTTCCCCTTTTCTTCTTTTCTGGTTTTCTTCCACGTTACATCTCTCGCTCTGTCTCGTCTCTCCGTTCCTCTTTCTCTCTCTCTCTCTCCTCTCTCCTCTTTCTCTCTCTCTCTCCTCTTCTTCTCTTTTCCTCTCTCTCCCTACCCTTTCTCTTACCTCTCTTTCTCCCTTCTCCCCTTCCCCCTTTTCTCTACCTCTCTCCTCACCTCTCTTTTTACCTCTTCCCTACCTCCTCTCCCTCCCTCTCTTCACTCCTCTCTTTCCCTATTTTCTTTCTCCCCCTCCCTTTTCCCCTTTCCCTCCCTCCCTTCCTTCCCCCTTCCCCTCCCTCTTCCCTCCCCCCTTTCCCCTCCCTTTTTCCTTTTCCCTTTCCTAAAATTTTCTCCCTCACCTTTTCCCCCTTCCTCCTTCACTCTTTCTCTATTTCGTCTCCCTTTTTTATCCACGATCTCCCCCGCACACTTGGTCACCCCTTTCCAGCGACTTGAATACTACGGTCGGCTACATAGATATTAATCTGATAGGATGACGAAAAAAGTTAAAACCCAGATTAGGAATATTAACTAAAAAACTATAAACTGTTGTAAATATTTTCTGAATATTTGTCGTATTAATTTGATTTTGAGTTTAGTGCCGCAGACTAGGGAGGAAATTTCGAACAAGTTTTTCTCAAAAATAAAAGAAAGCATTTATTTGTTGAAATGAAATTCTTGGAAAAGGGTTTTATTCGCTTTAACAATAATGCATGATGCCTTTGCAATTTCTGCACAATGATCTTTGACGCTAACGAAAGGGCTATGCACCACTCTCTGAAATTTTCGAGAAATGTGAATGGTATACTTTATTTTTTTTGTTATTATCATTATTATTAGTAGTAATTTACATACTGATATTAATTATCGGTTTTTTTTTTTTCTCTCTCTCTCTGTGATTATCTTTTTGTTGTTTCTCTGTTTATCTATCTATCGATCTGTAATATACGTAATAATATTTGTTTATATCTATTCATATCTATCGATCTATCTCCTTATTTATCTATATTTAACAGTATCTATTTCTTTACCGAATATCTGTTTGTTTATCTATTTGCTTGTTTGTTTACATTTTTCCCCCAACGTCTTCCTTCTTTTCTTATTTCCTCTTCATAATTTATAAAACAATTATTTATTTTATTTTATTATTCTTATTCTCCCTCTTCTTCTTCTTTCTGCCCCTTCTCTCTTTCCCTTTTCTCCTTCTCTTTTCCCCCTTCCCCTTTCCGTTCTTTTACTCGCTCGTTCTTTTCTCTTTTTTTTTTCCTACTTTTTTTCCCAAATTTCCTCTTTTTTTCCTCCTCTCTTCTTTTTCCCACTTTTTTTCTTACCCTCTCTCCTCTCTCTCTTTTCCCCTTCCCCTTTTGTTTTATATTCCCCTCCTCCCCCTCTTTTTTCCCTCCCTCTTCTCCCTTGCCCATCCCCTCCTCCCCCTCCCTCCCCCGTCTTCTCCCTTGCCCATCCCCTCCTCCCCCTCCCTCCCCCCCTTTCATCTCCCTTATGTATCCCCTCCTCCCCCTCCCCCCCCCCGTCTTCTCCCTTGCCCCTCCCCCCCCCCTCCCTGCCCTGCCGTCACGATCAGTGACACTGAGCCTGAATTCACCTGTAGTTTTGAGATTTAATTAAAGACACCTGGGCTTTAATCGGACAAGGTGATGGGCGCAAAGCTGGTCTTGAGTGTGTTAGGGCGTGGGGAGGAGGGAGCACCTTTTCTCCTCCCTTTCTCCTTCCCTCCTTCTCCTTCCTTCCTCACATCCCTCCCTACCTTCCCTTTCCTCCCTCTCTCCCTCCCTGCTTCCCCTTCCTTCCTCACATCCCTCCTTCCCTGTCCTTTCCTCTCCCTCTCTCCCTTCCTCATTCTCTCTCCTTCCTCACATCCCTCCTTCCCCTTTCCTATCCCTCTCTCTCTTCCTCCTTCCCCCTCCCTCCTCTTTCCCTCCCCTTTCCTCTCTCCCTCTCTCCTTCCCCATCCTTCCTCACATCCCTCCCTCCCTCCCGTTTCCCCTCTCTCTCTCTCCCTTCCTCCCTTTCACTCTTCCCCCGCGTCCCCACCCCCGTAGTGAGGGCGAGTGGTCGGTGTGATACTCTGACCACTGAGAGAGGTCAGGGAGTGCCTGGTGGAGGGTCAGTGCCTGGTGGAGGGTCAGTGCCTGGTGGAGGGTCAGTGCCTGGTGGAGGGTCAGTGCCTGGTGGAGGGTCAGTGCCTGGTGGAGGGTCAGTGCCTGGTGGAGGGTCAGTGCCTGGTGGAGGGTCAGTGCCTGGTGAGGGTCAGTACCTGGTGGAGGGTCAGTGCCTGGTGGAGGGTCAGTGCCTGGTGAGGGTCAGTGCCTGGTGGAGGGTCAGTGCCTGGTGGAGGGTCAGTGCTGGTGAGGGTTTAGTGCCTGGTGAGGGTCAGTGCCTGGTGAGGGTCAGTGCCTGGTGGAGGGTCAGTGCCTGGTGAGGGTCAGTGCCTGGTGGAGGGTCAGTGCCTGGTGAGGGTCAGTGCCTGGTGGAGGGTCAGTGCCTGGTGGAGGGTCAGTGCCTGGTGGAGGGTCAGTGCCTGGTGGAGGGTCAGTGCCTGGTGAGGGTCAGTGCTGGTGAGGGTCAGTGCCTGGTGAGGGTCAGTGCCTGGTGGAGGGTCAGTGCCTGATGGAGGGTCAGTGCCTGGTGAGGGTCAGTGCCTGGTGGAGGGTCAGTGCCTGAGGGGGTCAGTGCCTGGGAGGGTCAGTGCCTGGTGAGGAGTTCTTGCAGTGCCTGGTGGAGGGTCAGTGCCTGGTGGAGGGTCAGTGCCTGGTGAGGGTCAGGGGGCTGGGTGGGGAGGGT